>NW_027313999.1:0-18369 GCF_040954645.1 Diabrotica undecimpunctata
GTACCTGAGGAGTGCATTTAACTAGAGATTGAGACTTTAACAGCTTTTTTATAAGAGTACTAATCACTCGTGATTTGTCATCATATCTTTCTTTTAGGGTTTTTATAGCGATAGCAAAATTTGCATCTACTACTTCGATGCTGCTAATTAAGTTTAAAGGTTCTCCTTTGAGGAAGGATTTTAAATATATAAACTTTTGTACATTATTTAAACTTGAATTGTTTGTGATCAGAGTTTCAAATAGTTGAAAGAATTCATTGAATTCTGAGAAATTGCCGGTAAAGGTTTTCATGCTAATTTCAGGCAGCCTCGCACTGGAAACAGCATTATTATTTGAGCTAGGTACTTTATTTTCTGTTAAATTTAATTCTATTATTTTTCTTTGTAAACCTTTGAGTGTGTTGAAGTATTTTTCTTCAACATTTGCTCGATCAGCTGATTGTTGGTCGCTGTCATCAGTCTGTTCGATTTCTAATTGAATTTGTTCATATTGTGTGAAAAAATTAAAAAGTTTTTCTTTCCTATTTTCAAAATCAAGTATTTCGTTTTCTGTGTCTTTATTGGCTATAAACCATTCTGAGATACGTGTAATTGATGCTTTAAGTGATTTGCGCTTTTTCTTTAAAGCTTCCATTTTTTATTTAAAGTGAATTTATTTGCAAATATATGCTGAGCGAGAAATAAGAGTGAATGATTTTGTTTAGTGTAAATGTCTTTTTCAACTAAGACGCGATTTTAATTTTAATAGAGTATTTTTACTAGAGTGATAAATAAATATTTTTCGTGAGAGCGGGCTGTGAGACAATCTGTATAATAAACAATTGTCAGCTATCTTTAGCGATATTGAGAAGAAAGATCTGTTGTCAAATCAAAGCCATTAGTTAATATAAATATTAATAAACAAATAAAAGTCGAGACAAATATCTACCAATATAAATCATGTGCATGCATTGAGTATAGAAAATATAGAAAGAGTTTTAACCTCACCAAATGTTTTTCAAGTATCCAATTTAATTACCGCTGTCGCTTACCAGCACATAACGCACTTTTCACAAAACACACGTGTCTAATCTTGAACGAAGGTCAACTTGTGCAATCTTTCTTCTAGGGACGAGAAACCATTATTCTTTCTTCCTGTTGCTCTCCGGCGTGTGTAATCCTTTTCTTTCTTCAGTCCTGTTTCATCAAATAATCTGTGCTCGATAGGACCACGAATGAGTGGGAGCCTTGTAACTGGCTCCCTATATTCGAGAGTTGGAAATCTTTTGATTCCAAGCCTTACTTCAAAGGACTTGTGAGTGGATGTATCTCCATAGGTTTGGTTCTTCAGTGACCGTTGAAGGATAAGGATTGTTAATTTGAGCAAATATAGCTCCAGAGAAATAAAAGCACTTTAAGTTTATCGACTTATAATTAACTATTTTTAGAGTAAACAGGTTCAAAACGACCGTAGCTGACAATACAATATCAAATAATTCTTTCTTTATCACACGGGATTTCGGCGTAGAGAAATATTTTATATATGAATTGAGAGTGTTGCCTCAAGGGCGTGTGAGTGAGAACTAACTAAAATAATACTTGGTGCGTAAAAGCATAGAATAATCGAACACACACATGTGTTCGGTTGTTCTCTGGTAGAAGTGTAGATTACCCCTCTTGTATTTAGGTGTGAATTTAAGAGGCTGTGGTGGTGCCAACAAGTCGGCTGTGACTATTTTACTTATTCTACACTAAGAAAAGTGTAAAGAACTATATTTTTAATTTATATTTTAAAATGATATGTTCATTTCTGGAACAACTATGTTTCAATAGTTTACATAAAAACTTCTCAAGAAACACCTGTATTGACAAAGTTGTGCTCAACAAAATGAAGTATCTATACCCTCGAAATTAGAATTTGGCCTCCCATCCCGACTGCCAAATGAAAAGTAAAATGGAATGTTCCTTGATCTAATGCTCTCGTACAAAGGTTCCTTTCGCCGCGCTGTCACCAGTTCTCATTGAACGATTCTACGACTTTAAATCTTAAGCTGCTTGAAGCCTGTATAAATAAACATTTAGATTATGCTTATTCTCGTTCGAAATTTTAAGACGCAAAATAAAACCTTAGGGAATTTATATAATATACAGAGTGGAAAAAATGCTACAGTATTATATAAAATTCCAATATATAATATTCTAATACAAAGATTTTTTCTCAAGTCTAGTTGTGTTTCCTCGCACTGTAGTATCACTGTGAGGACATAGTCAGGTGCTTGTTTGGATAACTTGCTTGCGTAAAACTGATACACTAGTAGACTTTATTTTTATTAAAAGAAACTTACAAAAATCTCATTACACACATTATTTTTACGCTCATAATAAAATCTGTTTCTACTTCATTGTCTTCTTCTTATTTCATCTGCTGTCACTTCTCAACTAAAGATGTGGACAACTGCACCCACTCTCCACCGAAACTGCACTTATGTTTTAATTCTCCGTAATTACTAATAATGTAATGAATAAAGTCCAAAATTACAGAAAAAAAAATTAGGAAGTCGTAAGTGAGGCCGTTATCTAATAACTTAAAAATGTAGTAAAAGAAAATTATATAGATAGTCTGGCAGGCAATACATATCGCAATTTATCAAATATTGACTTATTTTATTAGTTTATGTGTCAGACATTAAAATTTTGTATGAAAGTAGCTCTTGTGCTTACATATCACCTTTATATGGGTATTTATTGGTAATGCTTAGTGCCTTTTAAGCGGTATGAGCCTCTTGTGTTTTGTGAAAATATTTTTGGTACATGATTAGTATTTCGAGAAAATTTTGTTAGAGTACTACGTTGTTATGTTCGAACAAGTATGCCATCTGTGTTAAGGTGGATTAAGAAGTTTCTATTAATTAGTTTCTTCAGAACAAGAATGCGGTATGTCAGCTATGCTGCTTAACTTTTACTTTGAATCAGTGGTTGAAGCAACCTTATATAATAGTAGCGAAGGGGTTTAAAATCGATAAAGAAATATAAATAACACCTTTAATGGCAGGAGGTTAAGAAGATCTTCAAATTCTGTTTGTGGCGAATTAAACAAACAATGGGCTATTTACGAAAATTAATATAATTAACATCAACTATATTTCCTTCGATAGCCCTGACGAGATAAATGAAATTTAACTCGTAGGTGCAAATAAACCATCAAATTCTAAATTGTTGCAATAAACAATCAAAACAATGTATATGTTCAGGTAAAACTAGGTATGGCTTACCGATAATTGAAGTTAATTACCATGGTTTACACTATTGTACGAAACAACGAACAAAACGAATTTAATATATGTGCATTGGTTCACTGGCGGTTTGCGTCTGTCCCTCTTATCGACGATCACGCTCTTGTGGTTCGCGAGATGCATTCCCTCGCGGTACTATAGGGATTATAGAGATACAGGGAGAATAATTGTATCGATAATTTACACAACCATATTTGAATTTAAACACTGTCGAAAGCAGAAAAAATTAATAAAATGAAAAGTTATTAACTATCAATGCAAAAAAACATTAATTTGTTATTGGAAAAGTTAATATTGAACAATCAGTACTAAAATTAGATGACAACCTATTTGATAGAGTTTAAAACTTTTTAGATATCTGGGTAGCTGGATTTATTGTAAAGTTAACAGCGATGAGGAAATCTCGACTAAAAATATAGCTTTTCTCTATGGATCTAAATTCTGTATGTATTTTTTGGTATTACCTTTACATAATAAAAACTCGGCGTAGACGGCACACATACCAATGAACGTTTATTACAAAATATATATGAATGAATGGAACGCTCTAAGAAGAATGGAATGCTCGCTACTTGGACTGACCCTCAGAGACAGGGTTGGAAACGAAAAACATAAGAAGGACTGGCATCACAGATGTCATAGAGCTCAGACAAAAGAAGCAGAGGTAGACCACCTACACGATGGACGAACGACGTCAAAAGATTCGATGGGAATTGGCTACAGGAAGCAAACTTAAGACCGACATAACTAAAAGAAATTACATGAGGAGAGTTAAATGTTCAACTTTGGAAGCAGAAGGCTCAATGATAATGATATATGAATGAATGAAATGAATATCCTGTGGGAGCCTTATAACTGGCTATCAACACTCGAGGGTTGGAAATCTTTTGATTCCAAGCCTTACTTCAAAGGACTTGTGAGTGGATGTATCTCCATAGGTTTGATTCGTCAGTGACCGTTGAAGATAAGGATTGGTAATGTGAGCAATATAGCTCCAGAGAATTAAAATCACTTTAAGTTTATCGACTTATAATTAACTATCTTTAGAGTAGAGAAGCCCTCAACACGGGCCGTAGCGTACTATACAATGTCAAAAATTTGCTTCTTTATAACATGGTGAAAGAGAAACACGTTATATATAAAAAAAATGCCCCGATTTCGGCGTTAGGAGAAATTTTTTATACATGAATTTAGAGTGTTTTAAAAATGCACATCTCTTCAAGGGCGATGTTTGAGTTAATGAACTGATAAAATACTACTTGATGCCGTAAAAGTGAACGTTACCCCCCTCTTTTTATTTAGGTGTGAAAACTATTTAAGATATTGAGGACGCCAATGAGTAGGGTGTCCTGTGCAAACTTGATATAGTGAATATTTTACTTATTCTACACTAAGAAAAGTCTAAAAAATTACATTTTTATTTTATATTTTAAAAACAATATGTTCATTTCTGGAACATATCCATTTAAGTACTTATGAGAGGAGTTTACAATCATTTTTTTTATTTTTTCTCTTGCATTTCTACCATAATACCTATGGATTAGCTTCAAAAGAACGCGCAGAGAATTTTAAAATTAGCTTCCTAATACTTTTCAAAATTGAATTAACACAGGGATCATAGAGATAACATAGAGATGCTTACTAAATAATCATAATAATAAGGACACTTCGTAGGAAATCCCTTTAAAAAATGTATTAATAATTTACCTAAATCGGCTTCTTCTACTACAGCAAATCCCAGTATCGATAACCTTCTCTTCTTTCTGCTGAATTCCTTTTTTAGCCTCCATTGAGTAGGTGGATCATATCAGGACGAACAATTCCTTTCTCTTCTCTTGTTCTGACTGTCCTATCAATAAGTTCCACAAAAAAGTCATTTAATTCTTTGCCAAAAATTGAAACTTTGAAGAACTAAAATCATTAATATACATACATATATATATAATATAATATATATATATATATATATATATATATATATAATATTATACATTTAATGGCATACATATAAAAAGTGATTACGTTGGGAAAAAGTGTAAGGGCAAGGAACCAATACAATACTTACCTCTAAAACCTGCGGTATAAGCATATAACCAAAAAAATTTGATACCTATTCCAGAACCCAAAATCTACATAATCTTCATTCCCATAGTGAAGAATTCAATATCTCTGTGCTTTAAAGAATCTGTTTTAATGCCAAAAGCAGTTGTAGCAATAACATCGTTTGTAAATCGTCTAAAAGTATCCTTCATTTCCTTTTCGATGGTATCTTTGTTATCATTCAGGAAATACTTAATGAAGTTTTCACCACATCTCAGACATCAGGACGAACTTAGCTCGCATTTTGCTGCTGGTGAAGGTTGGACTGAGAATCGGTCTCATATCACGCCATTTTTGGACCTTTCAAAACAAAAAGGGAATTACTTTACACATTTTTAAAAAGCTAGTTTCTTGAATTGACTTATTACATATCACTACGATATAAAGCAGATATGTAGAATATTCAGGAGAGAATAAACATTAATCTTGAAATATACCTGAAAGCAACTTCCTTCGCTACCTGGTAACTCAAGGGATTAGTTAGTTTGAGTAGTGTTTGAGTGGTGTCAAATATTATACAGTGGCAGATAAGACATAAATAAATAGATTTTCTTTAATTTTGTACCTTATTGGGAAGGATTTCCTTATTTTTCCGTGTATCCATCCCTGATATTATAATAACATTCGTTAAAATCTAAACTACCGCAGCCGTACTTTTTATGTACAAAAAATCATTGCTTCAGTGATTATAATGTTTTGAAATGAGCTGTTTGCCATGTAAAACATGTTGTTCGGAAGACAACTTTTGTTTAATGTCCATATCTTTCCAGTAATGTAATTTGTAAGTTTTTGAAATGTCTCAAATAGAACAAAGTATAATAAGGAACAAAAGCAGTTAAATTGAAACAAGCATTGAGGACAATATGACACAATATCTCGAAAGTGTATTCATTCATTGGTCATAGTTTAGACATTTACGAGAGTAAATATTGATAAAATCGCAAAGAAACAAAAATCAATGAAAAGCATTGCTGCTTATAAAACTTAAAAGTCTAAAAAGCGTATGGGTTAAGGAAATTACAGAACTAGTGGTAAATTTTAAATAGAGATTTGTAAGTTAAATATATATATTTAATATGGCATCGAAATACAATTGAGTTGTAATGAAAATTACTTGTTTGTATTGAAAGTATTTAGTATTTGCTTAAACATTTTATTTTTATATTTTGTCTTATTTAATATTTATATTTAATATTCATTTTTTAACATAATATGATCGGATTTAACTATATGTTTTAAATCACCAAAGTAGAAATGCGAAGAATTTCTGTGACGAAACCAAAATTCAGATTTATTTTATTATATTTATTTGCTTTAATCTGTGCCTTCTATAAATTGCAAGCAAAGCAGACGATAATATAGGTATAAGAGAGATATGAGAAATCTAAAACTTACATTCCAAAACATATCTCCCCATCTAAGCAAAAATCCTTATTGAACTGGTTTCTTGTACTCATAAATATTAAACCGAAAAAAAAAACAAGAAAAATGTCTATTTTTGGATAACTTGATATAGGTTTTGACCTAACCATATGTCACACATGTTCGACGGGTGACAAAATCAATTAATCTTGATGAACACTCCAAAGTCTTTATACCAGATTCTTGTATAAACTCCATGGTTTCCACAGACAGTATGAGGTCTTGCGTTATACTGTTGAAAAATCGCATTTGGGAATTGGTTTTGTAGTCAGTTGCAGTACTTCACCAATATATTGTCGAGCTAAAAACTGGGGATGATATGCTTCCCAAATATATAGCACCCTATGCCATAATGCTTGGTTTTCTTGCTTTATGATGTTTAAAGGTGAAGTCTATATTTCGTCTCTCACCTGGAAAACGTCTTACTCTAATGCTCTCATCAGGCCACCCTACACAAAGCCTAGACCTGTTGCCAAGCTCTGCACCATTCTAAGCGTCGAGCCTTATGCTGTGGTGTCCTGTCATAGATACCCCAAAAAGCGGACGGTACCGTCTCAGTCCTTTTCCAAGTAATATTTGATTAACTATCGTCATGAGACTACCCCTTCCTGTCGCATCCCGTCCATTTTTGAGAGCAAGAAGTCTAAGATGTGCAAAACACGATCTTGCAATATTCTGGACGTCCATACACCTCACTACGGCGATAAGTCTTATCATTGGACCACCTCCTCTAAACTCTTAACATCGTTGATGGATTAGCTGTTAACTCTTCGTGAAATTTCCCGTAAACTAAAACCGGTCTCTTTCATACCTTCAATGCGTTCTTTTTCGAAGTCGCTGAAATAAACGAAATTAAAGATGACCGCGAACTCTTGGCATTTTAAATTTACATTATAAATAAATTAAATACTCTGAAATAAACTTTCTTACATTTTTGTTTTTGCGAAAAAAAAATATTGAGTCAAAAAAAGATAGCCAGGTTAAAAACTGTATTACATATATATTTTTAGATAAGATTTACAAAGAAATACTTTTAATCCAAATAAAGTACAGTAGTATATTGACGATAATGGTACTACAAGAGAAGAAACCTTTAATAAGATTTGTAATTATGGGGGATAAAGGGGTAGAATGCAAAAACATAGACCTAATTCCAGTTTACTCCAATTAGCGTCTTCTACTCAAATCCGACTCTCACCTTCACGCTGGTGTCCCCTGTAAACCGATCAACCCAACTGGAGATCCGTATCCACCCCGGGTGGAAAGTTGAGTCGGAATCTGCCGAGAGGCGGGTGAAATGGCCCCTCCGAAAAGGGGGGTTTGGCGTTGGGTTAACTACCCAACCCTGTAAAAGACCTCTTGTTTTGAGAGCTACAAAGAAAGAAACCGGACTGTCTAAACCTTAGACGAATTCTCAAACGAAATAAGGATAATGATTTAAAAAATTGGCACGTTAAAAGTAGAAGCCTTTATCTGCCTGGAGCCACGATTCTGCTTATACAAGAAAATGAATAAAACCAAATCAGATAGCATTGCTTTATAGGAAATGAGGTGTAAAAACATAGCTCAAATACATATGGATATATCATAGGATATGTCGAATAGGACTTAAGGGAAGTTCACTAATATTAGCATTATTAGCAGCCACGCTCAAAAAGAAAGAAACAGAGGATGATGAAAAAGACTATTTTTATGAGGCAACTAGACCGAGAGTACGATGTGTGCCCAAAAAATGACATCAAAATAATAGCAGGAGACTAATGCCAAAGACAGAAGAGAGAATATATTTGCGCCCATCATCGAATAGAGAGCCTACACATAGACTCTAATAATAAGGGCCTCAAAATTATAAACTTTGCGTTGTCTAAGAAGATGGTAATAGCTGGGACAACGATTTCCTCATAGTTTGTTAGAGAATCAAATATAGATAGTGATCACTATTTAGTTAAAGTACGATTAAGGAGAATATCCAACTTAAAACAGGAGATCGGATGATAAAGACAGAAAATTGTAGATGAAGAAGAAGGCATTATTCAAGTATGGACAAATATACGAGATATTGTGTTATAGAAATCGGTTGAAATATTGGGCAAAAACCAAGCCAGAAAAAAATCATTAGTTTGATTATGAGTGCGAAATGGCCACAAATAGAAAGAATGGCTCATATCAAAATACCATTGACGTAGGTTGTACACGTAGAAAACAAGTAGAATATATACATCTTAAAAGAGAGGAAAAACGTATTTATTGACGTAAGAAGAAGGAAAACAAACGCAACACTCTCAATGAGATACAAAGTTTAGTCAATAAAATGAAACGAGGAAATACTTCTTCTTCTTCATGTGCCAATCATCATGGGTAATTCGCACATTTAGATACCGCTGCTCTAAAGAGGGTCAGCAGAAGTGCAGTTAAACCAAGCTCTTAAATTGTTAATATATACTAGAGAAAATACTACTACAATATCCTTAAATAATAGCCGTCGAGCATTTAAACCACGATTAAAAATTTGTAGACACTAACGGTGAAATTCTGCATGATAAAAACTCAGTTCTTAAAAATAGGCACAATATTTCAACGGACATCTAAATATAACGATATTAGAGTAGGTTACAACATAGAAAATTAACAAAATTCTACAAAGTCAACTATACAGTAAAGAAATCAACATGAGAAGAAGTGTCAAATGCCATCTTAAAACTCAAAGACAATAAAGCCCCAGGAATCGATGAAATCTGTTCAGAAATGTATAAAAAGGTTAGTTATCAACTTTTTGCAGTAATCCATAAACTAATAGTCCTTATAGTGAATTGGTACCAGAATAGTGGCTAAAGGGAATAATATGTCCGTTGACATCTGCGTATAAAATCTCGGCAATGTATTGTTTGAAAGACTTAAATTTACAAAAGATATTGTTGATCAATATGAACGCGGATTTACTGCTGAAAAGTCAACTACATATCAAATTCAAGCACGTAGGCAAATTCTAGAAAAGTCACTAGAATAAAATATAGATACCACACCCATCTCTTCGTCGACTTCAAACAGCAGCCCTATGACAGTGTGAAAAGAGCTGCATTATCTAAACCTTATTCATTTTACAAAATTCCAATCGTCAATAGAACCCACGTGTAAAGCCAAACAGGGTCGTACCTGATGTACGACCCTATGTATCATATGATTTTTAAAAAATATTATTTTGAAACTGTTAGTGTAAGAATTTCTTGAAATTTTAATCATTATATCACAATTAAACTAAACTATAAAAAATCACACGACCAGTAAATAACTTAACAATAACTTAAAAATCACCACGATACAATTTGAATTTAAATTGCTGGCAAGTTGGGATCGTAAATTGAGAATTTGTCTAACTTAAGGTAATAAATTATATTTAATAGCCTCTTGAGCAATAAGACGCGCGAATATCAACACGTGCTCATGTTTACTGATCGGGAATTTGGTAAATGAATGTGCTTTATCTATCTAGAAAACTCCAACGTTATTTGACATTAATTATGGTCTAAGACAAGGGAACGCGCTGGCGTGTCTCCCTCTTTAACTTATTGCCTTGGAAACGCAATCAAACAATTAAATATTAGAATGAATGGAACTATTTTTAATAAGATATACGCAAATTCTCGAATTCGCTGACGATATAGTTATAGTGGGCAGAAGTATAAGAGACAGGCTGGTGCAGCCTTTTACAATGCTTGAGGTTCGCGGCAAGTGAATTAGAAACTTGTGATAAAATGAGGAAAAAAACCAAAATATATGTGTGTTTTCCGAAAAAACCCCCGAAATACTCAACAGAGAATTAAAATTAATAACTATACGCTTTGAGCAAGTCAAAGAATTCACATATTTTGGATTGTTAGTAAACGCAAAAACACGACGTGACGAAATAAAAAGACCGCATAGCAATAGCAAAGAAGAACTGTTTACGGTCTCCAGAAACATTTAAAAAATAAAAACTAAAAATATATAAACGTATAGTAAAGCTGAATTAATATATATATATAATATATATATATATATAATATAAAATATATATATATATAGATATATATATATATATATATATATATATATATATAAGACCGGTTTTTTGGGACCATAAATGAAAATGGGCTTTGGCGTCGAAGATACAACTTTGAACTATATCAGTTATACACCGAAGTGCAGAGACTTAGATGGACTGCTAGGATGTCAGATTACAAATACACGAAGAAATTAACATTTTCAAAATGAAAGGGCACAAGGAGTAGAGGACGACCACGAAGGAAATGGATTGATAATGTTAACGAAGACCTACAGATTTTATGGAACCGAAGATGGAGGGAAGTTGCCAGGAATCAACAAGAGTGGCGACTTCTTTGTAAGCAGGCCACGCGCTTATCTCAGAGTCAACAGATTGTCTAGCCACTTATGATGATGAAATAACCTCACGTTATATATTAACAATAATTGTACTACAAGAGAAGAAAAGATGTTTAAAAAATATTTATGATAAGAGCATTAAATAGAAATCAAGATCATGAGTAAACAAGATGAATTCTGTGTTCAAAAATGAAATATTAACATATAAAAGTCTGAAAAATTAACTGAAATTTAATCTGATTGCACAATTATTTTTTTAACTAAACAATTATACAATTTTATATTGATATCGTTGTAGCTAATTAAATTTGTTTACCTTTTAATCCAAATAGATTCTTTCCCATTAGAGGATCGGCATTTTAGGGAACATTTGCCTATGATCCGTGAAATGTTCAAAATCTTTAACGGCAATATGTTTGATTAGATCTGGGTCTCGTATACCAAGTGTGGGCGTCACCATCTGGTACAATCCAAAATATCTAAAAATCAAAAAACTACATATCACCAAGGTGTTTCTCTCTTAACTCTATTTATACTGTAATTTCCAATACCAGTGGTTTATTATTCACGTTCGTTTTCTAGGGCTGTAAAGCCTAGACATTAAAGCGAATATTTATGGAATCTGTATTAAAAATTATCATCATCATAAGTGGCTCGATAATCCGTTGTGGATCTTGGCCTGCTCACAAAGAAGTCGCCACTCCGGTTGATTCCTGGCAACTTCCCTTCGTCTTCTGACACTTAGAATTTTTAGGTCTTCTTCCACATCATCAATACATCTCCTTCGTGGTCGTCCTCTGCTTCTTCTGTTATCTGATTTGAAAAATGTTAATCTCTTCGTGTATTCATGATTTTAAATCCCAGAAATGTGCCCAGCCCATCTAAGTCTCTGCACTTTAACGAATTTCACAACATCTGATATATCAAAACAGCCCATTTTCATTTACGGCACCAAAAATCTTTCTAAGAATTTTTCTCTTAAAAATACCAAGAAGTCTTTCATCATTTTGAGATAAGGTCCACGTTTCAGCCCCATATATCAAAACCGGTCTTATTAAGGTCCTGTATATATTAAGCTTTACTGCACGTTTTATATTTTTATTTCTTAAACATTTTTGGAGACTGTAAACAGTTCTGTTTGTTACTGCTATGCGTCTTTTTATTTCGTCGATTTTCGTGTTTGTTGCGTTTAGTAGCGATCCAAAATATGTGAATTCTTTGACTTGCTCAAAGGTATAGTCATTAATTTGAATTCTCTGTTGGATATTTCGGGGGTTTTTAGAAACCAATATATATTTGGTTTTTTCCTCGTTTACCACAAGTCCTAATCCACTTGTTGCGTTCGCAAGCCTTGTAAAACACTGCACCATGTCTCTTATACTTCTGCCCACTGTAACTATATCGTCAGCGAATACGAGAATTTGCGTCGATCTATTAAAAATAGTTCCATTTATTCTAATATTTAATTGTCTGATTGCCTTTTCCAAGGCAATATTAAAGATGAGACACGCCAGCGCGTTCCCCTATCTAAGAAAATTATTAATGTCAAAGAACGTAGAGTTTTCTCCTTCAATTCTAACGTATGAGCTTACGTTTTGTATTGTTAGTTTAACTTAATTAAATTAGGTGGGATCCCAAAGTATAACATTGCATTATATAATGCAGTTCTTTTCACACTGTCATAGGCTGCTTTGAAGTCAACTAAGAGATGGTGTGTTTCTATGTTATATTTTAGTGACTTTTCTAGATTCTGCCTATGTGCTTGAATTTGATGTGTAGTTGACTTTCCAGCAGTAAATCCGCATTCATATTGACCAACAATATCTTTTGTAAAATATTTAAGTCTTTCAAACAATACATTGCCGAATATTTGATACGCAGATGCTAACAGAGTAATGCCTCTATAGTTTTTATACTCCAGTTGATCACCCTTTTATACAACGGACATATTATTCCCTTTAGCCACTTCTGGTACCAATTCATTCTGCCACATAAGTACTATTAGTTTATGGATTGCTGCAAAAAGTTGATCACCACCTTTATTATACATTTCCAAAAAGATTTCATCGATTCCTGGTGCTCTATTGTCTTTGAGTTTTAGGATGGCATTTGACACTTCTTGTCTTGTTGGGTCTTCACTGTGTAGTTGACACTGTAAATGTTGTTGATTTTCTATGTTGTAACCTCCTTCAGTATCGTTTATATTTAGATGTTCGCTGAAATGTTGTGCCAATCTGTTAAGAACTGAGTTTTTATCATGTAGAGTTTCACCGTTAGTGTCTTTACAAAATTTTAATCGTGGATTTAATAAATATTATACATTTATTATAGTTATCTTATTTGACGATTAAAAAAAGAGGTCATGTTATGTAATGTAATGTTTAATTACGGACTGGTCATGTTATGTCATTTTTTACAAATCAATTTTAATTTAGCTTAAACTATTAAAGAGCAATGTACAATGTACAAAGAGGAGACCAAATATTGTTACTATATTCCAAAACCGATCTAATAAGGGAACAGATAAATATCATATAAATAATAATAAATAAATATTCAAATTCAGAGAGGCTACGTTTATGAATAGGTATGACTTTTATATTTGTGATGCTTTCGGTAAATTTGTGTTCTTATACACAATTCATCTACATAAATAATTACTTAAATTATGACTTTAAAATCTCACTTTATGTAGATGAAACCACTGTTCTAGTGTTATCCCGTCATAGAGTACCATCAATTTCGTTTTTTATTTGGAATTTTTTTTCACGGCTGCGAACTCGGCCCCGATTGTCGCCAGCCGTATTTCATTTACTTAAATTGTCTTTATTGAAAGATGAGAGGTCAGTTATTAGACTAGTTATTATTTCACATATTACATCACCAAATTATATCTCATTGTGGCAATAATGATTGGCTTTTTTAACTTTAAATAGGTATTTAAAAAAAAATACCTATAAAACATTTATTGCATTTATGTGTTTAAGACTGATTGTATATACAAAATTTACGTTTTTTAGCCAAGAGACTTTGGCGTACAAAATTATTTTATCCAAGCCTGAAGAATTGGTTTTTAAGTGCTAGTATACAGTCCATCAATCTAAGACAGCGTTTCTCAACCTTTCAGTATTCGGAGCCCAATTTTCAATTTCAATATTAACTTTGCCCCGCTACCTTCCGATTTTACGTAATAATATAATATGACTTATATTATACGTTGAAAATTTTTACCCTACTAATTCTCTTAGTGCAGTATGTTGTTAGTGCCCTAGACTCCAGGCATAGAGCCTAATATATAACTTGAGACTAATATATATATATATATATATATATATATATATATATATATATATATATATATATATATATATATATAAATATATATATATATATATAAATATAATGAAGAGACCTTTAAAATTATTAAGAATAAGTAAATTTATTGAAACTTGGCAATGACGCTTCTCTACATCCCATATAGGTAAACTAGCGTCCCCAGCCACGTAAAATGCTTGCCAAACATTTCTTATCTGCTCTTTCTCATTTATGACAGATATTAAACATCCTCGGAGCTTACCGTCCCTATGAAAAACTTTAGTCCGTGGTTTTAATTATTTTGGGATATTATGGAAGAAATACTCGACTTTGCAGCAAGCGTGTATAAATTCTGCGGCTGATAGAGGCTTCTACTAGTTTTAATATAGTCGCAGTGACAAATTCTGTGTAACTGTGTCGCAAATGGATAGTTAAGTGCGGCAACTAAATTATGGTTTAACCGATTGTGATCAAAAAAGCAACGGAAATTTTATTTAACTACTTTTCCAAAAAAAGATCATTATGGCAGAAGAATTCAATGGCCCCGAGTACGGGGGCTCTTTAAATAGGGTAGGGGTGCAAAGAATCTCCCGTTCAGCCGCTATTGATATAAGATCTGGACTAAGAATAGGTACTTGGAATATTCGAAGCTGATATTAGACTGGAAAAATCCATAATACTCCGTATGGAGTTGTCTGTTTCCCATCGGACACGTCCACAAGGTGGATATAACAATAACGCCCTAACCGGTCCTAGCACCGGCGGGTAGGTGGGAGATAAAATACCACCCGCTAACCGCAAAACATATGGTATGTTCTGGTTAGCAGTTTTATGGCAACCTCTTCCTGTAAAATATCATATGTTACGAAACGTAAGGAACTATTAGCTAGACGATACTTACGACTACGACACTGCAAACGAAAAATGGGATTGAGATTAGGAACATGGAATACCGGAAACCTGTACCGAGCTGGAGCACTCGGTTAGCATAGGAATGCGATGGATAAGGACGACTGATGAGAGATTCTTGAGGAAATTATGATCCATGTAGGGTTGTACAGCCAGAATGATGATGATGATCAAAACCCATAATACTAGAGAAGAAATGAAAATAGTGAATATTGAATATTAGCGAAATGCATTGACTGGGTCTTAGTAGATGTACAGTCAATATAAATGACTATATATCATATACTACTCGTAAAAACAGGTAATTATCATTGTTATGGCCTAGTTTTTATAGTCTTCAATGCAGAAGTCAGAATGGCGACCTATTAACAACAAGGAAAGATGTATTGAATACATGGGTGGAATACATGGCTGGAATATAGAAGAAGAAGAAGAAGAAGAAAATTGATGATTATTTGGAGATGGGTGTTTAAATATTTTACCTGTAAAATAAAAATGAATGTTTTATGCATATATTAGTCAAATATCATCAGGAGTGGCAAAGACGAGACTAGCTTATTTTTTGTAGTGTACCGTTTTACTTCTAACCTATTGTCAACAAAAATTTATTATAGAGTGTAAGTAAATAAACTTTATTGTTAAAGAATTACTGTTCTTAAAAACTTTAAGAAGTATGTTGCGTGTACACACAATTTGTATAATGTTGGCTTATCGCCTTTATGTTGAAAAATAAACAGGTACCTACTATTTGAAAACCAAACGAAATAAATCTCAAAATAATTTATTTTTAACTATTGTTTTAAATTTAAATATATTAAATAAAATTGTAAATATGGATAACGTGATTATCAGAGTTTGTAGTATATGAAGGTGAAAGCATCGTAAATTTACATGCTCATGTAATTAGATCACATTGCTATCGTAGTTGTTTTTTATTTTAGGACAAATCATTTTTCTGTAATAACAGAAACACAAAACGATTCAATTAAAAGATGTTCTCTTCCGACATCAGAAAAAGCTTCTTTTTAAAGGGGGCGCCAAGCAAATCTGGAGAGGCAGTCCAGAAATAAATGAAAAGCAAACGAGACTTGAGCCATGGTTATTTAAATAAAAGAAAAAAACAAGTACTGGACAGAGAAATCAGACCATCATGTAACTGTCGACAAAATTGTCGGAATCTTTTTGGAACTTACCTGCTTTTAAAATATTATGTTTTTAAACATTTATAGAATAAATATTTTAAATAAATATTTTAAATCTTTAAACATTGGTAGAAGAGGTGTAAGAACTGCAGGAGAGACAACTGTTAGGGATTTAAAAACCAAATACAATGTTCCCATTCCATGAAATCCAAAAAAACTGTCTAATCTTCAACACTTCTAAGATATATACCATCTTTTGGTATATATTAGGGACATTGGTATTGTTGAAAATGTGAGCATGAATATTACTGCAAAAGATGGTACCGAACATTACTTCAGCGACCTTGAGCAGGAAAACTAAAGTTCTTTGAATAGAGGATAAATCATTGTCAAAAAATTTTGTTTTTACTTTTTTTGGAGTTTTTGTTACTACATAAATATGATTCTTTTAGTATGGTAATATACCGATTTTACAATGTTTTATGTTAAAAATATTGTTTTATGTAATAAAGGTGAAAGCCACTTTTTTGGGTATATTTTTTTTTGTGGAAAAAATTAGTTTTAATTAATTTTTTTATAAAATATTCTAAGAAGAGAAGAAATATATTTCTTATTGATATTATTTTTAATACATATTTTGGATTTCAGGATTTGATTAAAACTTTTATAGTTGATTTTCTCAAAAACTTAGTTTTGTGGCATGTATCGTTGTTGCTCTAAGTTTTGTTCAATTCGGTATACTCCAGAGATAACGAAAGATAGGAGCTCATAGAATAATTTTAACATCTGAAGGGTACAGGTCCAAAAGGGGGCAAGTAGCAATTTTTCATAAATCGATCTAGTGGTGCCATCTTGTAGCACTTTTAACATAGAAGTGGTCAGCGGCTTGTTACGCGTCCTAAAAGCGCATAGCTCCCATAGGTAAAGTCCATATAAACAGCTGATAGACGTTGATCTAATGCGCGCAGCTTAGAGTTAGGTTCGTCGGTTAAGCTAGTGTTTTCATTGTTTTCCAAGTTATTTAAAGTAAATAACAATGAATATAGAAAACAATAGTACTGGAAATGAGACTGAAGTAGAGCCTAGACAGAATGAATCAAAAAAGAGAAAAAGCACGCAGAATGATAGATGTCATGAAAAAAATTAGACTGCAGAGTCACGAGGTAGGTGCAACCTGTAATTGTCGTAAACAATGTTTTTAAAATGTGCCTGAAGAAACAAGAAAAACTGTATTCAAGTATTTTAACACAATAACTTCTATTAATGAGCAGAACTTATACTTATGTGGATTGATTACAGTACTCCCTATTCGCCGAAGAAGGCCTTTTTAAAGATGAAGAAGAAGCAAATTTAAGAAGTGTTGCTTATTCTTATAGGGTACGTTTTAGCACTGATAATAGCTTAAAAGAGATAAATATTTGTAGACAAGTTTTATGTCTATTCATGGAATATAGAAAACAAAATTTGAAATATTAAAAATTTACAAAAAATGACTAGTCGGCTCTAAAGATAAAAGGGGAGAAAATAAAAACCATCGAAGAAAATTGGAATACTACGTTCTTGCAGCAATATATGAACATATAAAGTCATTTAAAGACAGAAAAAGCCACTACAGTGTGAATGATAGTAAAAAATTATACTTATCTGAATACTTAAAAAAGATTTTCAAAATGTTTTACGAGTTGAACCCTTCTATGAAAATATCCTACGAGTCTTACAGAACAGTATTTAATATAACATTTAACATAGCCTTTGGATATCCCAGAACCGATACATGTAGTTCCTGAAATGAGTTTCTTATAAAAATAAAATACTCTGAGATAGCGCGT
>NW_027314000.1:0-18367 GCF_040954645.1 Diabrotica undecimpunctata
CGCGCTATCTCAGAGTTATCTGTGAGAGTAGGACTGGAATCTACATCATATTTCTTAATAAAAAAGGTGTACGACAGGGTTTTCTGTTACCTCTCCTTTTTAATCATTACTCTAAAACGATTTTTGAAAGAGCCTTAAGTGACACTGAAGATGGAATCAAAATTAATGGACAGACTATTAGTAATCTTCGCTATGCTGATGATACAGTCATAATAGCTGATAGCCAAGAAGCGCTACAACGACTAATAGATAGAATAAACACTGAAGGAGAACGACTGGGCTTGAAGATTAATATAGACAAGACGAAGGTAATGGTGGTTAGCAGAACACGAAATATGCAATTAAATATAAGAGTAAACAATAAGAACATCCAAAAGATCCTCAAGTTCAGATATCTCGGTAGTTGGATAACTGAAGATCTAGATCCAGACATAGAGATACGTAGCAGGATTGAGCAAGCCAGAACAGTATTTACTAATATGAGAACCTTGCTAAGCAACAGCAGCCTTAACTTAACGCTTCGATATCGCTTTGTAAAATGTTACATTTACTCCATACTGCTATACGGTGTAGAAACCTGGACCATAAAGGTCAATGTAATGAACCGATTGAAGGCCTTTGAAATGTGGGTATTTAGACGACTACTTAAAATTCCCTGGACAGATCACACAACAAATGTCGAAGTATTAAATCGAATGGGCAGAGAACAAGAATTTCTGCCAATACTAAAAAGAAGAAAAACTGCTTATCTGGGTCCTATATTTTGAAATTTTAAGTACCAGTTCTTAAAGCTTATTATGGAAGGGAAGATAGAAGGAAATAAAGGGACATCGAAAGAAAGAAATACTCATGGCTTAAACGCGCTATCTCAGAGTATGCCCATGCACTCTTTAGAGCCACACAAGACCGAGAGGAGTATGCCAGAATTGTCGCCAACATCCACTAATTGGATAAGGCACCATAAGAAGAAGGTTGTATGTGTAGCTTCCCTACTTGGACCTGTTGATGAAGAACAATATTTTTTTTTGGAAGTTCTGGTTCTTACTAATTATTATAGGTTGTGTAAACCAAATATAATTATTTCGACCTAATAATTTGGGGCAGTTCTCCTTCTAAATCTTGGTTTATGGCGTTTTGATACAAATCAACATCACCCTCTTGTTACAATTTTGTCAAATCAAATATATCTTCAAAATGGTCGTCCGGTAATACATAATCTTCATCTTCACTTTCACCAAAAGAATGTTCTTCTTTATCACTGGAATCATCCTCATAAAGGGCTTTTCACAATTCTTCTTGCGTAAGAGGACGTTTAGTTGGATCCATAGGGGTGCTGTAATTAAAAAAAAATCTTATAAGACGCTATAAATATTAATACTTAGAAATAACTTAAATAACCGATAAAGACTTGTTAGGTTAACCACAAGGTGGGGTCAAAATCGGAAATGCGCTGCAAACACGACTAATGTGAACGTACATAAAAACACACATCACTAATACAAGTCATGTAAAATACTGAAGGTAGATGGGCGACCAACTTACAGGTTTATCAGAGTCGCGCGTATGTCAAAAAAATTAGTGCGGTGGGGTCACCGGCGACCCCACCTTGTGGTTCTAGGGTTAAACTAAAAAATATGAAACATTTCAAACATCAAAATAACAAATTACAGCTCAGTTTTGACATTTTGTATATTTAACGGCAACTCCCTCGTTAAGTACACAAATGGACTCTTCCGCTGTGACCGTATAAATATGAGTCGCCCAGTTGCAACACTCTTTTTCATTTTTAAAAATGTTTATCAACATCAAAAAACTGTAGAATAAAAAGTAATGTATATTGAAAGATCCTTCTACATTTTTACTAAAGGTTTGTTTATTATATTGTATGTTCAGTGTCCTGAAAAAGATATGATAACATTAAGAAGGGTTTATTTTGGACATAACGAGTTTGGCTACAGTATACTGGACTAAACGAGTTTTGCTGCACTATATGGGAGATAAAGATTACAATAAAGAGAGATCATTTTAAGAACTTATGTTTATTGTAACAAAAATGTTTCAGAAATATATACAAATAAAATGTGTAAATTATTTCAGTTTAAATCTATTAAATGTCCAAGTTCAGATAGCTAATTCTTCTCCAGTATCATCGATCTTAATAATGTCTGATTCGTTGTCTTGAGGACCAGAAAGAGCTTTCTGTTGGTCAAAAAGTTTTTTAAAGAAAGTATGATCCTGGTTATGTTCCCATGCCTTGGTAAAATGTTTTGTCAGAAATGTATTCTAGTCCTTTAATTTTATTTTTTTTATAGGTACACATTTCTTCACAGGTTTTGAATTCAAAGTTGACAACTGTTTCCCAGTCTTTTCCTATTCCTAAATCAACATTGTAGTTAGTTTGCCCAGTTACCCTAGAATTTCCTAGTTGTTTTTGTTTTGACTATGAGGACACGTTTAGTGGAGCGTACCTGAAATGCCAATCTTTGGGTTTTTTTAGTATTGCCTGATACCGCTTTCCAGTCTAACATAGGACACTATTGTCCCAAGCGGATAACTGTAGCACACGACTTAAAAATGACGACGTAGACTTTGTCAGTCAAAAGGGTAGTATGTATTTTAATTTTAGCCTCCATTCGTCCAAAAACCCTATCGTGAGGGATGAAAGAATGGCCGACTACTAGGAAGAGCAACATAACTACTTTTGTCACAGACCATACCAATAACGATCTTATTCTTGTTTAGGCTGCCGTACCCACAAGCGGCCACTTTGATAGTGTGCACTCCCGTCAAATCTGTGTTTAGCAAACGGTGATATAGTAAGGAAGAGATTTGCTTAGAACCTTTTTTATACTCGTTTTCTAATCAAACATAGATTTTTTCCTTTGTCTGAGGACCTTTTGAGAAACCCTCGCAAATAGTGAAGTTGTAAATGTACAATTGGCGTAAATAATACGAGGCTTGGTCATGAATTTTATATATTATCTGGTTTCTCTGACAGTTAAAATTAAAGGTAATTTGGCCATCTTCTTGCTCCCTTATCAGATTGTAAAAGACATCTGCCCTTTTTTTATGGACAGTGAGTTCTGTCTTTAACCTGTCTTTTTCCTATTGATCCCTGCAACGCTGAATCCTGTCACGAAGGGACAGGCATGTTGAACAGACATCTATGGCAGGAGGATTATTTTCGAAAATGTTTCGAAAATAATCATACTTAACTTTAAGACCTTCGTTGTTAGAGCTTTGGTACGGCTCCCAAAGCCCTCTGACGGTTAATTCACTTGGGAGATATTGATGGTTACATTTTTACCCCGACTTGTAATGACTTTCGAGTACTTGAAGGGACTTTATAAAAGCTTTTACAACATTGTTTTTTCTATATTACTCCTACTACTATATTTTGTCGGAAATAGATGACATATGTGAGCCAATATGTATACAACCAAAAATCAAAAATTTTTCATTTCGCAACATTTATTGAATTATCAAATCCCGAATAATAATTAGTATCATTTTCAGCTTGGAAACATAATACACACTGGAAACATAAGGTATTTTACTGTGTACGGTATAAATGTAGTACTAAGAATATATAGGACCAAGTCAACAGTCAGTTACATAAAAATCAACAAACAATATAAAAAAATATATAACATACAAAATATGGTTAGCAATCTATATACAGTATTAGGTGCAACTAAGGTATAGTATGAAAGTCTAAAAAAGTCTATACAGTCATAGTTAGCAATATAACATGAAGTGTGTTTCAATTGAAACACACTGTTTCTATCTATTTGTTTGCTTTTATTCTACCTTGTTTCAAATTTGTATAGCCTGATGATGATGTATAACATCGAAACCTTTATATATAATTTAACCACTATTTATACGATTGAGATTGTTTTTTTGTACGATTGATTTTTTGGTTTGGTTTTTTCCAATATTCTGTTAATATAAACTCACACCGGCAACCTTTCCTTTATTTCTAGATATATCTTTGGGGTATATTCCTTTAAATTAGATTTTTTAAATAACTTTAAATATATAACTTTTTTCATTAATGCCGAAGTGTAGAAATACTTCATTTTAGTAGGCTAGTAGATTAAATTTTCAAGTCGAGGGGTTTTATTGTTTCTTATTATTTAAATTTGATGTTAGGGTATATAATTTTTAAATAAGAGGGTTATCTTTTATATAATTAGCGATTTCATTATATTCAAAAGTTAGGTTTAGACTGTAGGTAATTGCCTCATTATTTTTACTGAGCTTGAGCTTACTGAGACAACTCTTACAGCACTATAAGATACTTTATGAAGTAACTTTGATAATTTCCTGGTGCCCACAATATATTTTAGTAAGGTCTTTATTCCCGTATTCCTTTCCTTGTTCACTTATTATTGTTTCTATCTG
The DNA here is from genome assembly GCF_040954645.1 of Diabrotica undecimpunctata. Lineage (NCBI taxonomy): Eukaryota > Metazoa > Arthropoda > Insecta > Coleoptera > Chrysomelidae > Diabrotica > Diabrotica undecimpunctata. Next base: position 4,408 of record NW_027314000.1, read on the forward strand.
TTTTGTGCATTCATTTCTAGTTAACTGTCTTTTACGGGCATGCAAATTGGTCGAATACACTTCAATTTTCTGGATTTTTTACATTGGCAACAAAAGAAGTTGCGATATTAACAGGAGTTAGTACAAGAGGACTCACAACTCACTTGAAAAAGATTTTATATAGTTAAAATGGGAAAATCTGGAAATAAACATAGCAAGAGAAAGATTTCAACAACCTGAGGTTTGCTAATGACGTAGTTTATTCGCGCAGGAGGAAACAGAAATTAAAAAAATGCTGGAAGAAGCAAAAACCAAAGAAAGTGGGGTTAGAAAGGAATACCACAGAAAAAAAATTATCTGACCAGCCAACACAAAAACAAAATCTGCACATACTGCACTATTGCGGTTGTGCGGTGACTAGTAAACAGTGTAGTGAAGAGAACTAGGGGCTCCGAATACTATTACCTCAAGAGGATGTGTTCATCCTTCGGTCAACCTTCTTGAATAGCCTTTTCTTTAGGTAGTTGTTATCCGTTGTGTATTAATACCCGTTCCCATTGTGAATGTTGATTACCTGCCGAGATATATAAATTTAAATTTAAACTTCTAATATTCTCAGCAACCTATAACTCATTTTAAACCAAAAAATCCCTTTTAGCTGCCACTGATATCTGAGTAAAGGATACAGCCAACAATACATCCATTACTCGTTGTGATCTGAGAGGCCACCCGTGTAGGGTTCGCATCATTTATTGAATTATCAAATCCTAACATTAATTAGTATCATTTTCAGCTTGGAAACATAATACACACTGGAAACATAAGGTATTTTACTGCGTACGGTATAAATTAATTAACTTTTCTCTCTACATTTCGTTTACCTCTACGCTATACAATTTTTGTGGGTTTTGTAGGGTTGATATGCTTTTATATTTATGTATCTCTTTTAAGTATTATGCATGTTTTGGTCTTTAAAATAATTGTTTATAAAGTAAAAAAAATTCTCAAAGACTTCTTAAAAATGTAAGAAAAGGTCGACCGTAAAAAATCTTACTAATTAAGCAGGCAACAAATATCTTGGATTTATAATTACAAATTATTCTTTTTTTGGCTTTATATGACAAAAGCTGAATTTACTTGAAGAAGATTTGAAGTTGTTCTTGGGTTGGGTTTTTCTTTTGAGTTCTTCAAAGCTTCTAATGCCACATATTTTATAATGTGTTTTATGTGCTCGTACGTTTCTGAAACCTTTCTTTGACGGTTTCTCTGGTAAAGAACCCTTAAAGATTCGTCTTGCAGTAAATATAGGTTGAATTGCAGTGAGTATAGCTTGAATATAGTTGTATTGTAATGAAAGCCAATACAAATATGGGGTGGGATTTTTGTAAACCGAAGAACAAAAGGCCTTATTGTTGACTTTAAAGCCTACACTCAAAGAATGTGCCATTTGCGCTTAAAAGGAATATTTTTCATTACAGTTTGATCAATGCACATGCCCCTAATGACACTGATGACAAACCAGTGGAAATAAAGCACAGTTCATCGAAACCTAGAGCAAGCCTACACGAAATGTCCCAGAAATTACATTAAGATTGTATTAGGTGACATGAATGTAAGAATAGGACGAGAGCGATATCGTGGACATTTACATGTCCACGATAGGAAAGCATAGCCTACACAACATTGTAACGAATTATTTTGCCTACCACATAGGGTATTACTATGGGGGGTTGAAAATTGGGAACAGAAGTTACTGGTGGTGAGATAGGGCAAGAAAACTAAACCAAACTTATGCGAACGGCGCTTAGGGTTTATTTGGAGAACTGGGTCGTGATCAGTGAATGAAACAATGGGATTGGATTGGGGCAACTACAAAAATGAAACAAAAGGGTACTTACATGAATCTCCTGGACAAATGGACAAACAAAACACAGAAGGTCCTCTAGCTATTTAAGATAAGGACGCCGCTTTGAGGAAACTTCCTGCTGGATAAAAGAAAAGGTTCTTCACAAGATAGAGGTTAGGAGACTTTTCTAAAATAAATAAATAAAATGATTTAGGGAAAAAAATTAAACATTTATTACTGTCTCACCACAAACAGTTACAAAGTAAATAGTACAAAAAATATTATATTAATAGTCACAAAGGTGAATACAAAAATAACAAAGAGAAACACTTACTATGTCCTATGCGTTTACAACATCCGTTTACATGTTGGAGGTACTACAAACTTAAAATGTTAATAATTTGTAGCAGAAATAAATCATTACAAATAAAAAATTATGTTTAAGTGAAACTATTCATAGAGGTTAACCTTTTTCTAAAAACAAAACAAAGTTTCAAATATGATTAGGTATTTATCAGATGTTAAAAATAATAAAGCTAGCTGTCATATGTTAAAACTAAATCTTAAAAAGGAAAACAATTAAAATGACAGCTAAGCCACGCCATAAGACATATAATTTTAATTATTACAATTTAAATTATTTCAAAGCAACTATCATTAAAAATTGTTTATCTTCAAAATCAACACAAAAAGTTACCTGGATTTCACTAAAATTTCTTTACTTTTTACATTTCTGAAGTTGGAACTGGATATTTACTGCCACGCAAAAAAACTGCATCTATAGTCTGGGACGACGACCAGAGATAACAAAATGAGGATGGAAGCTAGCACTGGAACGTAAACTTTGGAAAACTCGTCTCCTTAAAAACTCAACAATGGAGCATGTTGGTATCTTTCGAATATGTTGAAAAACGTCGTTTTACAAATATTTCATATGAGAGACAGCTTACAATTAAAAACAGTGATAACTCGTTCAAAATTGACACATTACTTTGAATAAAAATCACTTTTTTTTAACAAATTTGCTAACTATTGAACTACTATTGAATTCCCTCGACTTCGATCTGTGTACCGGCTTCTACCGTCCCTCACCCCGCGTTTCAAGTTGAAGGGGAATGCGGGCCGGAATTCTCGTCAAACATTCTTCAAATTATATCGTAAAATGACCTTGACTTACAAACATAAACCAAATATCATATTAAACTTCATAGCCGAATTATTTCTTGGGAAGTGTGGTTTATGTAAACAAAGACACTAAATTTTATACATAGCCCAAGAGCTTACCAAAAAATTTTTTATTACTTGAATATCGATATTTTTTAAAGAAATTTTCTACATGCTACAACATCAGTAGTGATAATGGATTACGACTAATAAACTTTAACGTTTAAAAAACGTCAAGGTTTTTCCAAAATATAATAAATATAATTCAATATAACTAAATTAAAATTAAATAAAATTAAGTAAATCAAAATAAAATTAAATAAAATTAATAAAGGTTAATGGAATAAAATTAAATTAAATAACGTTGGAAGAGAGTTAAATAAAATTAAATACAATTAAATAAAATTAAACCAAAAAAAAGTAAATTAAACAAATTAAATAAAATAAACAAATTAAATAAAATTAAATAAATTAAATAAAATTAAATAAAATTAAATAAAATTAAATAAAATTAATAAAATTAAATAAAATTAAATAAAATTAATAAAATTAAATAAAATTAAATAAAATTAAATAAAATTAAATAAAATTAAATAAAATTAAATAAAATTAAATAAAATTAAATAAATTAAATAAAATTAAATAAAATTAAATAAAATTAAATAAAATTAAATAATATTAAATAAAATTAATACAATGAAATAAAATTCAAAAAATTAAATAAAATTAAATTAAAATAATTAAAATTAAATAAAATTAATTAAAATTAATTAAAATTAAATAAAATTAAATAAAATTAAATAAAATTAAATAAAAATAAATAAAATTAAATAAAATTAAATAAAATTAAATAGAATTAAATAAAATTAAATAAACTAAATAAAATTAAATAAAATTAAATAAATTAAATAAAATAAATAATATTAAATAAAATTAAATTCAATTAATTAAAAATGCTAGATAATATTGATTGATGAATATTAATGAATATTGATTAATAAATTCTAGATAATATTTAACAAATTTTTAAAAATTACTAAAATCATTAACCAAAATTTAAACAATTTTTTTTTAATTTTAAATGACGCGCTATCTCAGAGTACAATTCAGTAATAAGCGGACGTAAAATTTCATTAACCCACATAGTAATAACGTTTTTATAGTTAATGAGTGAGTGTAGATGGCAATTGATTGGATCTCCCGTGGCATGCCACAGGCAAAGTGACTAGTTTGGATATGATACCGTCTAAAATTGCAAAATTAACAAAATTGATTATTTTTTCGCTTTTTTTTTCTCATTTTCGCTTTATTACGTGCAGTGCAACCCACCATTTTAAATGTTTTGTGTATACAACTCGTATTCAGTACTTCCATCAACAATTTGCAAATTTTAAAAATTTAACGAATTGATTGATTTGCCAAAAATATTTTTTTAAATTATTGATTTAGTGAAAATCAAGGTAACTTTTTTGTGTTTTAAGCTTTCAAAGTAAAGATAGACATTTTTTTTTAATAATAATAATTGCTTTCATCATTTAAAAAGATAATTTCTTATTTATAATATTTTATTTGTGTTATACATTATAGCCCAGTAACAATAGTAAGTGTTTCTCTTTGTTATTTTTGTATTTACCTTTTATTTTTGTATTGTCTATTTTTGTAACTGTTTGTATTGAGACAACAATAAATGTTTTGATTTATTTCTCTAAACTATTTTTTTATTTATTTAAAAAAAAGTTTATAATCCATTTTTTAAGTTTCATTTAAAAAGATATATTTTGCATTTCTTATAATTATTTCAATAGTTAAAACTAGTTGTTGTAATCGTTATAATTTCTCACCTCGAAGCGGGCGTCCTTATTTTAAATAGATAGAGGTCCTTCCTGTTGTTTTTTTTTGTCCATTTGTTTCAGGAGATTCATGTTAGTACCCCTTTGTTTCATTTTTGTAGTTGCCCAATCCAATCCCCCTGTTTTCATTCACTTATCCACGACCCCAGCTCTCCAAATAAACCCTGAGTGCCGTTCGCACAAGTATCGTTTATTTTGCTTGCCCTATTTCCACCCCAGTAACTTCTGTTCCCAATTTTCAACCCCCCATAGTAATACTCTATGGATAGGCAAAATATGTCGTTACAATACTCTCCCAATACGCTCCCAACGTGGGACAGGTTTTAGATTCTGAATACTCCTACAAGTAATCTTACCAAAGTAAGATAGATCCCTCTCCCCCAAGCCATTTCTTTGTTTTCAACTTTCCCCTTGTTTTCTTCCCTTTATATGAAACTCCCCCTTTTTGATAGAGCCCCAGTGTCTCACAAACAGTTTTTGTTTGTGTATTGTATATCAACATATGTATTGTTGTATATTAACATATGTATTACTGTTTTTTGATTTAATGTACTGTAAAAATGTTTGTATATGTACTATGATTTATATGTTTTGAAAATGAAAGCAAATATTTTGAGATTGAATATTTAAATATGAATTTTAAATGATGTTTTGACATTGAAATGATTTTTAAAAGTTATTGACAGTAACAATTTTTAATTAATTTGACAGGCTTTACAGAATAATCGGTTTTTTTAATTTTGTTTGTTCGGTCATTTTGAGTAAATGTGTGTATTGTTTAGAGTGACTTTTGTTTGAGCTGTGTATTTGTGTTTTGCACTTTGTCCCAGTTGTGTAGTTGTGTTTTCCCCTATGCCCTTTGTTTCCTACTAACCATCTTGGACGGTGTTTTTTATGCCACAAGTTAGTTGGAGATTGTGTTCCCCTGTGTCCCCTTTTTTTGAACGAGTTCCCCTTTTGTTTGTTTCCTACTAAAGCCCATCTTGGACGGTGTTTTTTATGCTACGGGTTAGTTGGAGATTGTGAACGAGAAGTAGAGATTGTTTTTTGTGTTTCCTTTCTTGTATCTGAATGACCACATGTGTATACTCGTGATCGGAGGTGCTGTTTAGTTTTGACTAGGAGCAGTCTCATTTAGTAGTCAGAACAAAAATTGTCTATTTTGTGATATTTTGTGCAGCTCACTCAAAAGTCAAGTTTTCAATATTATTAGTATTTTTGTGTACCCCCCTGTATATGCAGTTTATTAAGTCTGTTGTTTTGTCTCCCCCTGTATGTGTAGTTAATTGAGTCTGTTGTTTTAAAACACTTTTTTCAGTTATATTGTGTATTTGCTTTCATCCAATTTCTTGTTAAATCAAGTCTATTCCAAGTAAACTGCTACTAATTTCCAATATGTTTCCCAAGTTTTTATCCTTGTTTTTTATATGTTCAGTCTTAGTAAAATTACGTAGAAATATTCTCGTCTATTTTTTGTGAATCAAATAATACGTATTTGCGACATTTTTATGTCGGTATTTTGAATGTGAATGATATCAGTCTGTGTTTATTCCCAATTCGTCTAAAATAAATATCCCATATATGTGAGAGATGAATTTTGTTCTTCTTTTAATTGTTTATAAAATCGTTTATTTCGTAGGCAAGTCCTGACCTTCGAATAAAGTTGTTTTTGTTTCTTTTAAAAATAATTATTGTTTTCGTGTTTTATTATAAAGATTTTATTTTTTTTAAAAAAGATTAATAGTCCAGGTAATGCGATAAAATTTTTTTTTTAATCTCCGAAAAAGACAATGTTTTATATTTTATAGTCCATGTTTTGTCCGTGTTTCCGTGTTATCTTTTGTTTTATAAGTATATCTATTTTTGACAACTGATGCATATTCAGCGTGCAAATATGGATCAAAAAAATATGTCTGTTCTTTCAAAAATAAATATTTTCGTTTAATTAACGGTGAATAAGTGCGCTTAACGTAAACTGAGCACCTGAATCTAATAACTTCAGAAGGCTGTAGCTTCAGAATAATACTTTTTCAGACCTAGGTCCTATTGACTTTTAATCTAAACAGTCAGAACTATCCTTGACCGAACTTTTGTTTAATTTGACCGGGACCGGTTTTCCATAGGGACAGTTGCGGGACCCTTTTAAATGTTAATCCACTTATCCGTCTTAGGGCCGCTTTCTCATATGGAGTTCAACTCAAGTTTAACCTGAACTTTTAGTGAACGATAGTTCACTAGAGGAAATAATGATGCGACTTCGCTTGTCCATGACTAAAGCCGATTTGTTAGTGACAAAGCGAAAGAATTGTTATGTTTCTTCTGTCTGTTAGTTCCGTGTCTTGCCATGTTTTTCCCTAGTTCTTTTTTGTGTACAAGTGGGAGGAAATGATGATATGACTTCGTTTTGTCAATGGCTAAGGCCGATTTGTTAGTAACAAACCGAAAGTATTGTTATGTTTCTTCTGTCTGTTAGTTCCGTGTCTCCCCGTGTAATCGTTATAATTTGTCACCTCGAAGAGGAGTCCTTATTTTAAATAGCTAGACGTCCTGTTGTTTTTTTTGTCCATTTGTTCCAGGAGATTTATGTAAGTACCCCTTTGTTTCATTTTTGTAGTTGCCCCAATCCAATTCCCCTGTTTCGATCACTTATCCACGACCCCAGCTCTCCAAATAAACCCTGAGTGCCGTTCGCATAAGTTTCGATTTATTTTGCTTGCCCTATCTCTGTCCTAATAATTTCTTTTCCCAATTTTACGGCACGTTACACAGCTACATGTAGAAATATCAACATGTTCCATCCTTAGTATATGATATCGATGGTTGAAATCATAGATATATGTTGAAACTGACAGTAAGTCATGTGATTAGGTATATTGCGTTTATTGGGTAATATAGATTTGATAACTTTTTAAAATTAATTAGTGTAACGATTTGGTACACATCATATAAAAATAAATTTTTATCATTCATTTTTTGTGAACATATTTTTGTTTTGGCACAAAATAGCATGATGAAACGGAAAATCTGGGCAATTCACAATATGCCGTAAAATATCACGTTTTTCAATTTTTTTGGATTTGGTACTTTGAAGCTTAAGAATTATGTAAAAACACGACAAACTGTTTATCTACAGACAAGTTCGGTATAAAAGAAAATAGCAATTTTAAAAATATACAGAAGAGAAACAATTAATCTTAACTAGTATTTTTTATTTCTTAACTTGAATAAAATACCTATTATCCGTTAGGCTTTCAATTACAGTGAATTTATCTCTATTATTTTTTATATTTTATTTGGCACAGACTCAAACTATTAAGAATGCTCTAATGACATTTTTCCATATTCAATGGAGCATTTGTCAATTAGTATTTAACATCAGAAAATCACTTGGTAAGAGGAGCTCATCTTTCTGAACGTCACACGCTTTATAAAGTTGCTGCTGGCTGCTAGATAATTACTATCGATTTTTCAATATCTCTCGGGTATCTGCCATAGACGGCACGTTGTTGAATTTTTTTTTTAAACTACCTTACTAGTTATTATAAGAGAATTTATTATTTATTTAACATGACATTATCTACTTTTTTCTGCTAGTCTTGTCCGTACTGAGATTTATTACTCACTAGTTCTTCTTCTTCTTGAACCCTTGCCGGTCTTGTACAACAATCTTTCATTGTTATTATTTCCACCTTACATAGATAATTCTTTACTGCCTCTTTCAATCTTTTTTTTTTGGGCGACCAACTAACCATCGGGTCTTTCCCAGTAGGTTGTATTTAGTAGTCTTTTATCATTCGATCTCAGTACATGTCCTGCCCATATTATCCGATTTGCATTAATGTATCGTACTATGTTTTCTTCTTCATAGACTGCTTGGAGTTCCTGGTCATGTCTTCTGTCTTCATTCTCCTGTTATCTTGTCTCTACAAAGCCCAAAGTTCATCTGGAGGATCTTCCGTTTAAGACTAATAAATTTGTTGTTTCAGGCTAGTTCAGTGTCCAAGTCTCACTTTCATACATTATTATGGGGAAAATTATAGTTTTATATACCTTAAAGGACAAACTACGGCTTTATTAACCCTTATACAGATAAGGTGAGTCCAAACGATCCGACACGCTTTTAGTTTATCATACATGTATATAAAACATAATTTAATTTATTATTTTTATGAATTTCACTAGAAAAAAATTTGCTTGAAATTATGTATATTCTATTAAGTAACGGCGAAAATGATTTTCGCCGATTCATACACATATGCTGAGATTAGTGCTTAACCTAGCGTTTTGTGGTGTTCTAATCAGATAGCTTGTTGCATTTCGACTTCCTGTAGTCCATATATAAATGTTTGTACACCAATTCGTTCCAGAAACTCTTTGGGGTGCCTAAAGGAACAACAAATGCAACAATATTTTAATATTGGCTTCAAATTCTTGCAGGCTTTTGTTATGTTTTTGATATCGAACTTAAAGCTGACTTTGTAAAACCTGCTTCAAATGCTGCTGGCCATATCTTGTCTCTAAAGCTTGAAATATACAGGTATAACTGGGTGCATCCTGAAGAAGAAATGCACGACGGTTGCTGCCTGTCCTCGAAGCAACACTGCCAAGGAAGCTGCCATTTCTTTATTAGTGCAGCCATTTGCTCTAGCTGTAGCTTTAAATTGAAAATGAGAAGTTTTCCATTCTATTTGGCCATCGAATGTGACTGGTTTTAAAATTTTGCTAGTTCTAGCAAAAGCAAAAGCTGCTTGTTCAGATTCAACATCAGTTACTAAAACAATATTAGATAAATAAGTTTGGGTATTAATTTTTTTTTCTAACTCAACTATTTGTCTTTGCAAATTAAATTTAAAGTCGTTTTGTTGTTGGTTTCATTTTATTTTCTAAATCGGTTTCATGTCGGTCTGTTATTCTTCTAATTTATGTATTCTACTACTAATTTGACTTACATCTAACTGAACATTTTAGATAAACCATTCATGAGTTCTACCTCTGCTTTTCTACGCCTCTCTTTCTGTTCTTGTCTACTCTTCGCCATTGTCTCTCTACGCTTCTCCTTTTCATTGACGAAAAATAATAAGTATTCAAATTTAAGAATATTCTAGAAATCAATATGCATTAATCAATTAACTCTAACGGAACTTTTCGTTTTAACCTTCGAACTGTATGCGTTTTATTCACTAAACTTTTTGCGAACATCAGTCAGTCGAAGAAATATAGCAACACTTTAAAAAAATAACTATGATTATAGCAAAAGAAACTAAAAAGAAAATAAAAAATGAATAATCAGAGATAAGAAGATCTTCTCTACGAAGAAAGAAATATATTCCACCAGAGCTGGAAGTGAAGATTGTTAAAATTATAATGAAAGAAATTGGAAAACACATTAAAATTTCTAAAAAATTGCAAAGCCGCAGGAATCGACAATATACTCATTGGCCTAATAAAAGTAGATACTGAGTAATCAATAGAAATGTTACGTGTGGACAAGATATGGACTAACCAAGAACTGCCAAAGGCGTGGAAGAAGGGATTGATAATAAAAATGCCCAAAAACCTGAGTAGATGCAATAGTTAGCGTGCAATAACATACTGATCGCTATATCCGAAGTGCTGACCAAATTCATATTGAAAAGCTTGAAAACCGGAACTAGATAAGAAATGGAGCTAGCTTCTGTGCCAAACGCTCCACATTGATCACATTTGTACCCTTAGAATTATCTTGGAACAAACAAATGTATGAAATAAAGATATAGATGTAAATTTGATAGACTTTGACAAAGTCTTCGACCGTGTAAATACGGTACAGCTGTTGAAAATGTTAAGACTATATGAGATACCACTAAAAATCATTAACTTACTCAAACTTTTCTGTGAAAAACAAGAAACCAAACTAGAATATTCAGTTGAAGTAAGAGAAGAAATACCCCAAGAAAGTGGAGTCAAATAGGATTGCGCACTATTCCCTTGCCCATTCCTCTCTCTATGATAGATTGAATAACGAGAAAAGTAACTGTCGATGGAACAAGCATCCGATAAAACTTATTTAAACATTTAGAAGATGACATCTGCTTGCTAACTGTATACCGAAAACACATGCAAATAAAAATTGCCAAATTATTGCAATACTCCGACACGATCGGACTTCAATAAATACAGAAAAAAACTAAACTGTCAAAAAATAATAAGCACCCAAATAATAGAGTAATAATAAACGGTAAGGAAGTAAAAGAAATGGACAAGTGGACAATTAGACATTGGTTTACATATTTGGGATTCTTTACTGGAAGGAAAGGGTGTACAAAGGATATACAGACAAGAATAATAAGGGCTTACATACATTCAACGCTCTAAATAAAATTTAGGTAACAACCAAAATATCAAAATCAACAAAAATTAAAATCTTTATTGTTGCATTGTAGCATTGTAAATTCCTTGGTATATATTGAAATCCCCTCGTATAAAAATATAAGAATAGTTTTAGTGTATTTCATTTCCTATCGGCGTCACCGAGTTGATATAAACACATTTTTAGAGTTTGTTTATATTTCACGGACGCGTATTTCTTTGGTATTTTCTTTGATCGAAGCCGCTCGACATTGCTTTTAAAATAAACACCCATTTAGATCGCTGAGAAGGTTTTGCCGAAAAGATAATTGCGACACTCTCCGAGGCCGTTGTCAAGAGCGGTTGGCTTCAGTATTGGAGTCCGAATTTTCATCAAATTCGTAGTTTTTTCTATTTTTTCCGTCTCTTGTTATGGCAAATATGTAGTGTATAGTAGCAGTTCAATGTGTAGTTACAGTTTTTAAGTGCAGGTTTGAAATGTTGGCCGTCGTAAGCAGACGTGTTTAGTTGAGTCGGGAAAAAGCCGGCAAATTTCTTTAGAAAAAGTGATTTTTACTCAATGTAATGTGTCAATTCTAAACGAGTAATCACTGTTTTTTTGTTTGTAAGCCGTCTCTCATCTGAGATATTTGTAAAACGGCGTCTACAATACCTTTGATGGATAACCACATGTTGCCATTGTGTCCAGTTGTACCCATTCCTGTTTTTTTATGGAGTCGTGTCAAAGGTTTGTGTCTAGTGTGCCAACTTTAACCTCAAATTTGCTTTGTCCTAATTAAGAAGCCGTTTCAGAACATAATTTCGCAGTGTGGGATGCCGTTTTTTGTTCGTGTGGCAGAGAGTTAAATTCCAGTTCATAACAGTTCAGTTTTAAGATTTAGTTTTGACATATGACAGCTAGCTTATTATTTTTGACATCTGATAAATACCCATATTTATGACTTTGTTTTGTTTTTAGAAAAAGTTTAACTTCTATGAATAGTTTCACTTAAAGATATCTCTTTATTTGTAATGATTTATTTCTGCCACAAATTATAGCCCAGTTACATTTGTAAGTTTAATAGTATTTCCAACTTGTAAACGGATGTTGTAAACGGATTGGACATAGTAGTGTTCCTCTTTGTTATTTTTGTATTTACCTTTGTGACTATTAATATAGTATTTTGTACTATTTACTTTGTAACTGATTTGTGGTGAGACAGTAATAAATGTTTATTTTTTTCCCCTAAACCATTTTGTTTATTTATTAAAAAAAACATATTCTAACCCTCTCTTTTGTGTTTTTTTAGGAAGAAAGAACCTTTTCTTTCATCCAGCAGAAGTTTCCTCGAAGCGGCGTCCATTTTAAATAGCTAGAGGTCCTTCTTGTTGTTTTGTTTGCCCATTTGTTCAAGAGATTTATGAAAGTACCCCTTTGTTTCATTTTTGTAGTTTCCCCATTTAATCCCATTGTTTCATTCATTTATCCAGTTTCTCCAAATAAAACCCTGAGCGCCGTTCGCAACAGTTTCGTTTATTTTGCTTGCCCTATCTCTAGCCCCGTAATTTCTGTCCCCAATTTTCAATCCCCTATAATAATACCCTATGTGGTAGGCAAAATATTCGTTACAGCATCAAAAGTCTATTACTTTATGAGGCAAAAACATGGAAACAGGAATAAGCTACAACTAAACAGCTTCAAACTTTTATAAAGAAAAATCCTGAAAATATACGGGCCTAACAGAATCACTAATACCAAACTATGGGTAAGATTAAAACAAGCTAACATATCTACAACACTCAAGGAAAAAAAATGAAAATGGATTTACCATACTTTAAGAAAAGATAAAAAAAAAACGAGACATAAATATCAACCAGAGGAAGAAAAGATTGAGATGAGGAGCAGACAACAGCTGGAAAACGACATAAAAAAATACAAAAAATTAGACTTTTATAGGGCGGCTTTTAGGGAATTATATTTGCTTATATGGGGCTAAAAGGGGGGACTGGACAATTACTGGGCTTGGAGATAGGGTAGGAAAAAAAATTGAAACTTTTGCGAATGGCGTTTTCGTTGGATAGCAAGGTCGTGGATAAGAATTATTTTTCTTGAGGGGACTGGGAGAACTTACTATGAAAAAAGAAATCAAAAAAAATACTTACAGAGATGTCCTAAGCATCTATTTCTAAACTATTATACTAAACAAGAATATTTCTAAAATATTTAAAACTGGGACGCCGTTTAAAAAAAATCTTCTTGCTGCTTAAAAATCGAAGTTTAAAATTTTTCTTTTCTAAAAATGTAAGGGTGAATACCTTTTTAAAAGAAATAATTTTTTAAACTCCTAGTTTAAAAAAAAATTACATAATCATTTATTATAAAAAATTTAAATTTATCAACAAACATGACATTAAACCTTCTAACAAAACATACCTTAAGAACTATGGTTATGTACCAAATGGCAGAAAGATATGTACTAACTGTAATATGTCGAAATGAACTTCCAAACTTTTTTAATTAGTAAATAATTATCAAAAGTTAATTTTTTTTAAAGGTAACTAAATATGACCAATTAGCTGATACATAAATCTTATATTTATTTATAAACTTTTTAAATTAAAATGAGAGAAATTTTATTTTTATTTAAAAGAATTAACAAAACTACTTGCTTCACTAGCTAGTTATTTCTTTGTAAATAAATAAAAAAGTTTATTACCTTAGCTTTAAATACAAAAAACACTGTCCCACAAACTTTAAACATGGGAGACACAAAATGACTCTGAGATAGCGCGT
>NW_027314001.1:0-18356 GCF_040954645.1 Diabrotica undecimpunctata
CGCGCTATCTCAGAGTAAAAAGTGGTTGCTTATAAAATACGGAAAATATCAAAAGTAACAAACCAACGCATTGAAAGCTTATGTCAAGAATCAAGTTTTGATGAATCAAGTTTCAATATATTGTTACACGACTCAAGCGATGACGACCCTCTTCTTACCACATTAAATAAGCCAATCGCAATGTTATAGGCGCAAGAGGTGGAGTCACGAATCTTGTGGCCTACAAGGAGTTCGCCACTTCTTTTGCAACAATTGTAATTATTGTTTTATATTTTATTTAATGCTTTTAAATTGTTAATAACGTTTTTTATATTTGTTGATAAGCTACATAAATATTACCTCAGTAATTGAGTTAAGTAAACTGCTGCCCTTTTCAAAACACTAACTGTCTGTTTCAAAACACCGAAGTAGTAAAACTAACAAATTGTCTTTTAAATTTGATATTCTGTAATGTCAAGATATTTGAGTTTTAGAAAGCCAATTTTTATTATTAATGATAGGTTAAGAATGTACTGCTTAACTGCCGATTTATTTTTGTATTTGAAACCCCTCTGCAATAAATATAAGCACATACAGTAAAATGTCCGTTTCATTGCGACTCTCCCTTACCAAGCGTGCATATATCAATATTTTACAATATTTGGTAGGATAGAGAAAACACAATTTAAAAATGATTACAAAAGTGAAGTAAGTACAGCAACAATGACAAATGATACCCTTCCTTAATGATCAACAATTTAACACCAAAGAATATACCAAGGAACTTGGAGATCGCACAAATCAATTATGTGCTCGTCGACAAAGAAATGGAAAAATGTATAAAGAACACAAGAACATACAGATAACCAGATGTAGACTTAGATCTCTTTATAGTCGGAATACAAATGAAACAGCTCATATCAGTTCTTAAAAATCAACAGTGAAAAAGTATAAAGCAACTGAACCTGTTAGACGACTGTAAACAACAAAGTAAGTATGAAACAATAGTCACCAGAGAATTAGCTAATATAGCAGAAAATGTAAATATTGAAGAAACATGTAAGCAATTAAAAGTATGTATTAACAAAGCAGTGCAAGCCAGTAAAAATATAATAGCAGGTGAGCTGACTTGACTTAGGAATAAGGTGAGGAGTAGGGTGATGATTGAAATTGCGTAAAATGATTTGTTTTGCGGTATATTTTTTTTGGCATTTAAAAATAAATACTGTTTTAAAAATAATTGTAAAAGCTGTTATTTCTAAAAGAAAAGTACGAATAAAGTTATCGAAGTATGTGGCCCAAATACGATGTTTTTCTTATTTTAGTTGTGTTCATAAGCTTTCTGCCATGTCTAATTCGTCTTAACACTTTTTCGTTTGAGACCTTTGCAGTCCAAGGAATTTAAAAAAGTCCATAAAATAAAATATAACTGACAACAAAAGATACAAAAAGACAAATATTAAAAGTTGAAAATAATGATAGCCTATACAAGCTACTAAGTATTTAAAACAATAAGACCGAACATATTACAACTGTAAAACAGATATACGAATCTAATACAAGGAATAGATATGTTGCATCAAATGAAACCACTTGTCTGATGCGAATTTTATTAGAGGATCAAGTATTCATAAGGCAACAAAATATTTTATCTGAGTAATGCCCTCACTACTCTGATTGCTACTTAAATACGATACAAAGAAATACAGTGTGTTAATTTTAAAACTTAAAATGGACCATATCTCACCAACAAAAGCTGATATCGATAAATACTTGAAACTGTTTCTAGGATAGTTAGGAGGAAACTAAAATAACATAAAAGAAAACTCACCTTCATTAACTCCCTAGGCCCCACCCACCAACACCAAAAAAGTTTAAAATTGCAAACACCTACTTGTGATACATCATTGAAAAGACTATAAAAAATTCTATCCAATGATATAAATAATAATTATACAAGGTGAAGCAATAATTGTGAAACTTTGGCTTAAGTGGAAAATTTAATGAGGTTTTTGTTGAACTACAAATTTGTTAAAAATGTCAATTAAGTAAATGTTCAAAGTGGGTTCCGTTGTTTTGTAAACTATTTTCAAATTCTGCACGAACTTTCTCAAAGGTTTTTCTAATAATAGCGCGACATGCTTGCGTAATTCTTTTTCGCAATTCCCCAAGTGACGCAGGTTAAGTTTTATAAACAACTGATTTGGAGTAACCCCATAGAAAAAAGTCAGGTGGCGGTAAGTCTGGTGACCTCGGTGGCACTCAATAGGACCTCTCTTTCCAATCCATTTTTTCGGATAATTAGTACCTAACTAGTGCCCAACTGAAGCTGCATAGTGAGGATGTACTTGTGAGGATCTTGTTGGAAGTGCAGCAAATCTTCGTCTAGAGCTAGGTTGCTTTAATCGACCCTTTGGTTCTCTAATTCATGTACAATTCAAGGTTCGATGGTGTTTTCCAGCATATTAAGATAAATATCGCCACTTAAATTGCCTGGTATGAACAAGGGGCCAATTATAGCATCGCCTAATATTCCTGCTTAAACATTCAGTTTTTTAGGATAATGAGTGTGACCTTCTAGTATCGATAGTTTTGTTTATTTACATTACCATTTAGTACTATTACCAAAACTCAATTCGTCGGTCAGGATCATCATCGCCCAGTTCTTGAAAAATTTGTGTTTTGTACAGATGAAATTTATGTAATTTCAACACCTTTCTAACCGACATGTAAATGTTCTGTTATTGCAGATACTTGACGTGTTGATGCAGTAGGCTCTATTGCAAAATTGCCAAGAACCTCAATTTTGGATGTTTCATTCAGTAATCTTGGGCCATCCCTTTTTTTATTTTGCACTAATCCCGTTTCTCTAAACTTTTCAACTAAATCGCGGACGTATACGTGACTTACATTTTTGTTTGGATGCCTTTTAAGAAATATTTGAGCTGTTCGTAAATAACACTGGTTCTGGGAGGTAAATATGAAAATGATCTCCACGCGTTCAAGTATATTGTAAACCATCGTGACAACTACAACTGAATGACAGTACCAATCGTACAAATGATGAAAACTAATTACATTTAAAATTCTCAAATAAACCAAAAATTACTGAATCTGCATTAGCATCTGAGATAACATTACAAATACAAAAGTCATCGTAAGCCGGTTGATATTAACACCCTGTATAATTAATAAACAATAATTATACAGGGTCATCAACAGAATCAAGAAAAACCTCATTAAATTTTCCATTAAGGCAAAAGTTTCACAAGTATTGCTTTACTCTGTATAATGATTATTTATACCATTGGATAGCATTTTTTATAGTCTTTTCAATGATGTATCACGAGTAGGGGTTTGCAATTTAAACTTTTTTGGTTGTGGTGGGTGGGGCCTAGGGGGTTGATGGGGGTGAATTTTCTTTCATGTCATTTTAGTTCCCCCTTACTCTCCTAAAAACGATTTAAAGCATTTTTCGATATCAACTTTTGTTCGTGAGATATAGCCAATGGCATTGGATGCAGCGGAGCAATAGCACGTAGCTAAGACAGAACTGGTTTTCGACAAGATAGGAGCAAAGTAAGTCCAAGTAGGGAGCGCTACCCCAAAACTCCAACACATCTGCGTAATTTGGCAAATGTAACTACTCTGGGTGAAAAACGGAGGTTGGTTAAAAAATTGTTTTTTCAAGATGACGCTACGTGTGGGCGATAATTACCCAAGAAATCTGCACTTTTAAAGTGACTCATTTTTCTATGTTTCTTTGTTAACAACATTGTATAAATCAACACTTCCTGTTTGCAACATTGTATCAGCAACCGTTTAATTTTTCGATAATGTCTAGGATTTTGTAACCGAAATCTTGGCTAACTATACAGGAAAAATCAAAACAAACAAAGTCTGTTAGAATTTTAACAATATTTATATACAGTTGCGAAACTGCAACAGGAAATAAGCCACAATTCTACTTTAAAATAAGTTTACTATGACGTTTTGATTTCCGAAGTGGAAAAAATAAATATTAAAATACAGAATCAATTGTATGTATTTATGATGACTTTTATAAATCTCTCCAGGACTTACTGGCTTCTTTTTGTTTTTCCCGTTCCTTATTACTTTTTCTTCTAAATCCTTTCAACGCCACTTTTTTTTTTGTCTTCTCCATTAACAATAACCACTAAAACTATGTTTTAATTTTTTCTTTAATTATAATGGAAAAGTTAATAAATTTAATAATAACTACATACTACACTCATGGACAAAAATATCGAATATTTTGGAATTTTCAAATTTTTGTTTTTTCAAAATAAATTCTGGCCAAGCAAGTCGTTTATTGTAAAATAAAGTTTATTTTAACAATGTTTAATCAATGTTTAATATTAGGTAAATAAGGTTATTTTACTCTAAACTTAAATGATAATTTAAATTGCTTAAACAACTGGTTTAAACTGAAAGAAGTGCGTGATCAGTAACGAGTATTCCCCCTCTAGCTCTTATTACTGCTTGCATCTTTCTCAGCATGCTTGCAAGTAAATTTTGGACATATCCTTGAGAAATTGCATTCCATTCATTCTGTGCAGCAAGCCAAAGCTGCTCTATCCTATTTGGAACGGGATTTTTTTGTCGTATGCTGCGTTTTAGGTGATTCCACATGTGCTCTATTGGATTTAAATCCGGGCTAGACGGTGGCCAATCCAATCTTCGAAGTTGGACCTCATCAAGATAATTACTCACTATGGCAGCGGCATGTGGTCGAGCATTATCTTGCATTAACGTGAATCTTTCATATCCAATGTAACCAACATATGACAAAACATGATCTTGCAGGATGTTTTAAACGTAAGAATCACCAGTCATCCCTCCAAACACTTCCACAATTGCGGTACGTACCTCTCAACTAATACCTTCCCAAAGAATTATGCCATCAACTCCAAAACTAACGGTCTGGGCGAGACTGCTGCTAGCGAATCGTTCTCCAACTCTTCTGTAGACGTAGTTTTGACCATCTGGCTTCCATAATAGGATTCTGGTCTCATCAGTGAAAAGAACGTTTTTCCAGTTGTTGATATTCCACTAAATATGTGTTCTTCCAAATTCCAAACGACGAGCTTTACGATTTTGGAGAAGACGTGGAACTTTGGCGGGGCGTCTGGGCTTTAAGTTTGCTTCTTTTGGTCTTCGTCTAACTGTTTGTGAACTCACATTAACCTGTCTAACATTTAAGCTTGTCTTGTCTAACATAATAGTTCATTTTTGAGGTTTATCGATGTCAATGAACGATTTCGTGTAGAATTAAGAACCAAAAAGCGGTCATCAATTGCGGTTGTGCACCTTAGGCGTCCTTGACCAGGCCTTCGTACAAAATTTCCTGTTTCGCGGTATCTTTTTAGAGTATTTGAAACTATAGATTCAGTTCTGCTGAGACGTCGTGCGATATCTTTTTGTGCATATTATCCTTCCTCGTACAAAATTACAATATGTGCTACTTGGACCGCAGTGCCGAATTGGTGGGATACTTGTTTTAAACTTAGTTAAATCAAAACAATATTTAATTATTAAATTAAACTAAAAATAATCGAATTAGTTTGATTTTTCCTTTACGTGAAGAAGGATTTTTATGATAACATTTACGAATGACACTAACCACTGAATAAACGTCAAAATAAACATCAAAATACAGTATACTCCCTTTATAACAAACACGGTTATTACGAGGTTTCGTTTATAACGAGGTACATTAGATGTCCCGTGAAATTTCTATTGAACTATAACCCTCTATAGCAAGGCAAATTTGGTTATAACGAGAGAAAATAAGATTGAAAAACGTGTTTTTTTACGTTTTTGGACTGGCCGTGGCTATAAATAAATACCCTTTTTAACTGCCACCCGCAATAAACTTCTTACAACTTATGATTCTTACTCGAAAATTTACAATTTATGATTCACAAGTGTCATTGTAGGGGGTTGACCATTCGCACCTAATACTATAGATCCTAATAGACAAGATGTGGAAAGTATTTTAAACGTTGTCAGAAACTTTATCCAAAGACAAAACGCAAATGAAGAAGCATAAAACTGTTTCACATTTTTAGAAGATATGATAGATAGAATACTGGACAATTTAAAGCAGTCAAAAATGACAGACTTCTTCCAATTGCAGAAGGAATAGTTTATGTTATCCTTGAAAATACGCTTTATACAGATTTACAGAATACAGATTTTTTGTTTTAACTTATATCATTGACAATAAAAGTAAACAACTCTTTTTTGTTTTAATGTATTTCATTGACAATAAAAGTAAACAACTTTTTTTCAAAAATGCCATTCAAACAATAGTTAGCATCTTATATTGCTTCGAATGGCTTCACTATAGGAAGTTAATGTTTTAGAAAACTACATATTCATATGTATGCACAGTATTATTGTTGTTTGATATAACGAGATAAGCTTATAACGATGTAATTAGTTTGCCATTTCAGTTCTCGTTATAGAGGGAGTCTACTGTATTTCGAACCAGTTCAGTACATCAGCCTACTATATGAGTATTGTCAGTAATCTAAAATTATTTTGAAATAATAGTGACTACAAAAAAAAATTGTAAAATTCCAAAATATTCGATATTTTCGTCCATGATTGTATATTTTCGTATATCTCTCTCTTATCTATAAAGTCTATAATATTTTAGACTTAATTTTAAATAACAGATATTCAACGTTGTAAAATTATTAATGAAACATTGATTCTTGTATCAAAGTTTACTTCCCTATCTAATACATTTTAATCCTGCTCTTCGTTTCTGGCCTGCTGTCGTTCACTAAACATCTCACACTGTTAATTAAATTATCGATTTATTTCACTCATCCAACTAAATTATTTACGGGTTGGGACACCCAAAAATTTACGGAATTTTTGAGCGACCGTATTATATTCTGAAAATTCTTGTTCGGCCGTTTCATTGTATTCGAATGAGACTTGAACACCTTCTTAAATAAAGTTTAGTGAAGGGATTTAATAATATACCCATTTTACAAAAGCTTAAAGTTTTAGAAGTCGAATTGTAGAAAGGCATAATTACTTTTACATCCTTTTACAATTATTTTATAAAGTACGAAATATAATTTGATCTTATTGTTATGTATTTTAGAAGAAATGGGCACATACTTCGTAAAAAATTGTTTCAACTGAATAATCAAAAAAATTTTTATGTAAGTACCGAGAACGAGAAAAATCGCTATTAGAGTAAATTTCTGAAATTTGCATTAAATCACGTTGTTTGGCAGGTCAGATATTTCACAAATCATAAATGTCAATTGGGTTAAGGTTAAGGGATTGTGTTGGCCAGTTCAAAAATCGGACTTGACAATTCGCGAAGAGTGATTTGGGTCGTCATTCTATTGCAGAATAAAACGCAGTAGCATTTGCCATTCTGCACAAGGATCATGATTTCTTTGCGCTATATTTTTTCTTCTTCTTTAGGTGCTGTGTCCATATTCAGACGTTGGCCGCCATCATGTTTACAATGTCCTGAAACCTTTCTCTATCGGCTGCTGCGTGAAATAATTTTTATACTGTGGAACCACACCACTGCCTAATATTAACCAGCCATAAAAGTTTCTTTCGACCAATCCATCTCTTTCCCTTCACGTTTCGTTGTATTAAACGGCAAAGTAGATGGTATTTATCTCCTCTATTTATATGGCCGAAGTATTCAGTTTTCACCTTCCTATGATGTTTATAAGCAGACGTTTTTTAATTAACCATCTTGTATGTACGTAGAGCATGTACGAAACACACGATATTTTTAGGATCCTTTGATGTGAACACCACAATATGAATGCTTCTAATTTGTTTAGCATTGTGGTTTTTGTCCATGACTCACAACGATATAATAGAATAAACCACACATAACATTTCTGTATCTGTTTGTAAATATATATCGACATGTTCCTGTTACATAAAACTGGTTTCCAGGTCATAACAGCCTTACATTATATTTCGATCCTGAATATTATTTCTTTATCAGAGTCACAATTTACATTTAATCAGCTGCCAAGGTATTTAAAATGGTTTACAGGTTCTATCTACTCTCCACGCGCTATCTCAGAGTTTTGATCTATATTAATCTTTCCAACTGCTAACCGCTTTGTCTTTGAATTGGTAATTTTAAGGCCTCTTCGATAACTTGCTTTACTGACTAGATTTACTAATGTCCGGAGATCCTGTATATGCTCCGCAAGAACGGCTGTATCGTCACAGTATCTGATATTGCTAATAACTTCTTCGACTAGTCTCACTCCCTCCTGTGTATCATCGAAAGCCTCCCTAAAGATTTCTTTAGAGTATAAAAGACTGAATGACAAAACCTAACCCTGTTATACTCCACGTTTGACGTGTAGTTTTTCAATACGACTATCTTCAGTTTAGATAGAGGCTACTTAATTGAAATATAAGTATTTTAGCCGTCTTATATCGTAGTGGTCAAATCGTGCTGCCCGTAAGAAATCGAAAAGTGTATCGTGTTGTACTCGGTCAAATGCCTTCTCGAAATCAATGAAATAAACATAAACGTTATTCCGGAACTCACAACTTTCATGTAAAAGAAGCTACATCCAAAATAGTACCTCTCTAGTTCCTAGACCATCTCTAAATTCAAATTACTTAATACCCATTTTACTTTCGCACAGAAGGAAGACTGAGTTTTGTATAAATCATGAAAGTATCTTATAATGATGGGAGATGATTTTTATGCACATGTGGATAATAAATATGAATGTGGATATGAAATATAATATAAGCAATTTATAAAGGACTAGTCTTTATAATAAGAAATTACTAGAAGAGAGAACTTTATAAAGACTGGGAAAAAATTAATAGCAGAGAGGTTAAAAGGAAGAAGTGTAAAATAGGCAAGCATAACAAAGAAAAAAAAGATTTTTATCAGAATAAATGTAACTACTACAAAAATAATAAAATAAGTTATCAGATTATGTATAAAAGAATCGTAACAAAAGAAAAAACTAATTGGACAATGTATTAACTGCATAAATTTAAAAGCCTATTAAACTAACGGATATGGGTAACACCCATGGTCAACAAAATAACAAACGAGGCAGTTTCTTAAGCAGTACAAAAAATACAAAAAAGGAAAGAAATTTAGCCAGACCATATCTCTTGAGAAGTCTTAACAGAGTAAGGGGAGACTAGATATGAGAAGTTGAGGAACAGGTTTGTTGTTCTTTACAAAATAATAGGTAAAGGTTAGCTTTCTTAGTAGCTTTCTTTTAAATTTTTTCTTTTATTTCTCTGTCTGAACTTGTTTCTTTACTTTTACTTATCTAAGTAGTTAAGTAGCTTTGCAGGAAGGTGATGAAATATTTTATCCCACAAATCTCAAAAAGTTAGAAGCAAATTTCTCGGAAGTTCCTAAACTCTGCACTTTCAAATATATATATATATATATATATATATATATATATATATATATATATATATATATATATATATATATATATATATATATCTTTAAGGTATATGACCGTTTAATTTAATATAAAAAAATGTGCACTCGTAAGTGAATGGGATGTTATCGGTCTGGAGATAAAAAAGACAAGAGTTGTGCTACTTTATCTATTTATTGAAGACGTTTCGCCTATTGTTCAATAAGCATCATCAGTTCATCTAAAAGAGTGTTATTAGCGATACATCTAATATGAAAAAACAATTAAGTAAATGATCTTACCTTTAAAAGATCTGTAGCATTACAATGTTGTTATTGCAAAGAAACATCAAAAAATTAATATAATAAATATAACAGCAAAAAATATAGAAACACAGAACGCTGGAAGATTCCCTATTTAACTAATTTGTTTTAAATTTTACTTTTGAAAACATTGATTGATTAAATCTATCAAAAAATATAATTGTCAATTTTGAATTGTTATATAAACAACGGCACGGCTAGGGTTCTTGACTGTTATGATCATATATCATGAAAATGAAGTATTTGAAAGCTCGACTGTCAGAAATGACAATCAGCTGGTGAGATTGAATTCAATCTCACCAGCTGATTGTCATTTCTGACAGTCGAGCTTTCAAATACTTCATTTTTATGATATATGATCATAACAGTCAAGAACCCTAGCCGTGCCGTTGTTTATATAACAATTCAAAATTGACAATTATATTTTTTGATAGAATTTAATCAATCAATGTTTTCAAAAGTGAAATTTAAAACAAATTAGTTAAATTGGGAATCTTCCAGCGTTCTGTGTTTCTATATTTTTTGCTGTTATATTTATTATATTAATTTTTTGATGTTTCTTTGCAATAACAACATTGTAATGCTACAGATCTTTTAAAGGTAAGATCATTTACTTAATTGTTTTTTCATATTAGATGTATCGCTAATAACACTCTTTTAGATGAACTGATGATGCTTATTGAACAATAGGCGAAACGTCTTCAATAAATAGATAAAGTAGCACAACTCTTGTCTTTTTTATCTCCAGACCGATAACATCCCATTCACTTACGAGTGCACATTTTTATATATATATATATATATATATATATATATATATAATATATTTTTTGATTTTATGTCTCTTCAATATGTATATCTTTAGTTAATTTGATTGTTGACTGAATATTCTGTCATAATTTCAATTCCAATTTGAATTTTCACTTAATATTCTAATTTCCTATATTCGGACCCCATTATACTATGTGATAAACATTTATATAAATTTCTATGCCCCACTCTAGTCGACAAAGTATATCTGTCAGTTGGCAACTCTGTCATGTCAGTTCTATTAAATATAGAAGAGAGTTTTTATGTCTCTGTCTACTTAAGCCGGATTTTCAGTTAAAAATTCATTTATAGCTTTAAATCTTTTCATGGGGTGAGTACATTTCATATTTCTGGTTGATCATTTTTTTTTTTTAATATCTGTCTCTATAATTTTATATTTGACTTTTTATATATAATCTTCAACCCACGTGTTTCTTTCCAAACAATGTGCAGTTAGTGTCTTTAATATAATTAAACTAATTTATTTTAAAAAGGAGAAGACAGTTAAGATTTGATTTCACGTACAATACGTCTGTGTATCCGCTTATATGTATTTTGGCCTAATAGGCCCCTGTAGAACGGCTCTTACAGTCGCTCTGAACGTGAATAAATAAAATAAAAATAAAAAAAATAAAAATAAAAATAAAAATAAAAATAAAAATAAAAATAAAAATAAAAATAAAAATAAAAATAAAAATAAAAATAAAAATAAAAATAAAAATAAAAATAAAAATAAAAATAAAAATAAAAATAAAAATAAAAAATAAAAATAAAAATAAAAATAAAAATAAAAATAAAAATAAAAATAAAAATAAAAATAAAAATAAAAATAAAAATAAAATAAAAATAAAAATAAAAATAAAAATAAAAAATAAAAATAAAAAGGTTTATTGCCTTACAAAATATATTTACATGTCAAACTTAAGAAATTTTTGCCTTCTTTCTTCGTCGTACCGCTTTTGCACCGCCAGCGTTTGTTGATTCTTCCTCTCGGCTCCTGGATTTTCCTTGGTGGTGTCCTCGTCTGCTTCTGTAGGTACTTGTATCGGCAAACGTACCTACTTCCCTGCACGCCTGGTTTTTTAGACCCTGAGCAGGTGGTCGATCAGTCTGTGGGTGGATCTAAATATCCTCTGGATCCTGTTCTTCTCGAGGATATCCCTGGTCTTTCGTAGTCTTCGTGTGGCCTGGTTGAATAACCACCTGGTTCTGTTCTCGGCCACTTCCCTTAGTGGCGTGTATCCTAATCTGTTCCTAATCGTCGCGTTTGTAACTCTATCCTCCCATGATGCTCCATCGATGATTCGGTAGCATGATGTCTCAGTTGCTTCTAACTTTTTCCAGTGTGATTCCGCAATGGAGCTCCACACTGGTATTGCATACAGAATCACCGACCTAACATATGCTTGGTAGAGCTGAATTTTCTTCGCCTTCGAAAGTGGACTGGACCTAAAAATGAAAGAAAGTATTAGTTTTTTAGCTGCATTAGCTTTTACCTTTGTTTTTTGTGTATGCACCCGGAAGTTGAGTCTTCTGTCGAGGTGGACTCCTAAGTATTTGACCGTCTCTGATTCCTGAATTCTGTTACCTCCTACTGTGATCTCGTTCCGTGGTGGTCGTTTGTCCTGGCTGAATATGATGAACTGCGTCTTTTCGGCGTTGATCTTGATTTTCCATTTTTCGGTGTAGTCCGTGATTTTTTCCAGGTGGTACTCCATGTCATCTATGATTCTTCCTTCGTCTTTTCCGGATGCATACACTGCTGTGTCGTCTGCATACAGGGCTGTAGAAGTCCTTGGATCTGTTGGAAGGTCTGAAACAAAAATGTTATATAATATGGGTGATAATTATTGATTCCTTCCTGGATTTCTTGGATCGTCGACATCTTTTGATCAGCTGAAACTTGGAATGTTCTATTGGATAGATACATGTCGCAGATGTTGATGAGGTAATGTGGAAGTCTAGCCTTGTCCATCTTGAAGATTAGTGCCTTCTTCCAAACCGTGTCGTATGCTTTCTCTATGTCCAGTATGGCTAATCCTGTCTTCTGTTTCCTGTTGAATTTTATCTTCGTGTCGCTGATAATCCTTGCTAGTTGAAGTTCGCAGTTTCCTCCTTTTCTGAAACCGAACTGGTCTTCTTGGATGATTCTTCTTCTTTTTGTGTGCTTCACCAGTCTCTTGTAGATGATTTCTTCTAAAATTTTTCCCATCGTTTCCAGGAGTGATATGGGCCTGTAGCTTTCCGGTCTTCTTCCATCTTTCCTTGGTTTCAGAAGAGGTATGATCTTGGCGTGTTTCCAGTTGTTCGGAAAATGTCCTTTTTCCAGGCAGTATTTGAAGATATAGTACAGCTGTACTATGATCTTCTTCGGAAGTTCCTTGAGGGTGATGTTGTGGATTCCTTCTTGTCCTGGTGCTCTGCTTCCTTTCAGCTTCCTGATGATTTTCGCAACTTCGCTTGGGCTGGTATGGTCTTCCTCGTCTATTTGGAACTCGTTCCTTCTTCTGATCCTGTTGTATTCTTGTTCGACTTGCCTCCTTGTTCTTGCATCCGACATATCCTGGTTTTGTCTGTGTGTGGCTGCCATCTTCCTTGATATTGCATCTACTTTTCCTTGGGTGTCGTAGTGTGTTCCTTCGTTGTCTATGATTTGTGGCATCTTTTGTTTTCCTCTTCTTCTTGCCTTCAGCATTTTCCAAACATTTCCATGGTTTTCTTCAGCTCTTCTGATGTTGTTGTGCCACTGGTTTTCAGTGAGACTTCTCAGTCTTACTCTTATTCCTTCAGATAGGATGTCTCCATAATTTTTGAATTCCTGTCTTCTAGTCCTTTGGAATGCTCTTCTGGCCTTGTTTCTGTCCTTGATGATGTCCTGTAGTTCTGTTGGGATGACCAGTCCTCTGTTGTTCGTCATGGATTTTGGAATGTGGGCTTCCATGGCACGTTGAATTCTTCTTGTGATTTCTTCGATTTTTTCCTCTACTTCTTCTGTTGATTGGAACTCTCTCTTCATTTCCATTTGGTTTAGCTGTCTTCTGTAGAACTGAACGTGAAAATAAATTTTTCTGTCTTAGGAAGCAACTCTAACATGGCTTCGTATAGACGCAAATAGCGACATCTGATATTAAAATCCGTAAACTAATTTTCGAAACCAAATTCAGAATTTTTTTAATCTGTGCCTTCTAAGAATTGCAAGGCAAAACAGACGTTGATAAAGATGTTATTAGAGACATGGGGAATCTAAAAATTGCATTCTCCTCAACTAAGCAAAAATTCTTAGCGAATTGGTTTCTAGTTCTCGTACAGATTATATCGGAATAAAAAGGAAAATACAGTTAAGATTTGACGAGATAAGACACAGACGCACTGTACGTGAAATCAAATCTTAACTGTCTTTTCCTTTTTATTCCGATATACTCTGTACGAGTACTAGAAACCAATTCGCTAAGAATTTTGCTTAGTTGAGAAGATATGTTGTGGAATGCAATTTTTAGATTCCCCATGTCTCTAGTAACATCTTTATCAACGTCTGTTTTGCCTTGCAATTCTTAAAAGGCACAGATTAAAGCAAAATTCTGAATTTGGTTTCAAAAATTAGTTTACGGATTTTAATTTATTTTAATAATAAGTATAATTATGTAATTCTTACCAATTTGCTATTTTCTATTTGATATTGTAATTATTTACAATTTATATCGCTCGAAAATATTTTAAAACCTATACAGTAACTCAAGCATTATTATTTTAGTTTTTTAATAGTTTTTAATAGCTACTTAGGACCACAAGGGGCTCGATCCAGACATCTACACCAATATGATAGCTACTCGTTCAGCTACAATCTATCCAGCCAATATCAGAAGCTATCAGAAAGTTATTCTGTGAAGCCATAAGTATTAATTTCAAATTTATGTAAAGCTATAGGTAATATTTTTGATTTAATATTAAAATTTTTTATATCTTTTATGTACAATAAATATGATTTGTTAATATCTTGGTATATCTGTCTCAGCCAAACTCATTTTTTTAGATTTACTTTTAAGATTAGATATTTTCACACCTGAGAGACTGAGCTAGACGAGGCCTAACGACTGGGAGGCCAAAGAAAGTTGTGAGTTTTATTGTTGTACATTGGCTCCCAACTTTCAGGGGCAGTATATTGATACCTATTAGCACCCACCGTTTCTGACGGGTCGTTCGATAGTTACAATTTATTAAGACCTATCGACTGATTGTTTGTATTATTTTTGCCTATGATCTCTCACATTTTATACAAAAAATTATAGTTTATAATGAATTTATTCCAGTTGCATGGAATTTTTTTTTATTATTGTTTTATTCATTAAAGTATCAGGGTTAATGATTATGATAGTACCTGTATTTCTTATTTATTCACACAGTTATATCTTTTATAAACGCTTTACTATTTATTTCTGTCAATGTTCTTTATTTTTGGGATTTACTTATGTCGGGTGGAATCTTAGAATTCATGTTGTTTTCGTATAACAAGAGAGAAAATTTTGCCGGCAATACTTTTGACTGGTTTGATCACAATAACACATGGTAGTTAGATTTTTATTAAATACATTACAGTGAGCGTGTAGGGTATTTCCGGTCACTTTAGCATAAATATGAGTAAAAAAAGGTAATTAGCAATATTCATTCGTTAGATATTTTGCAAAAATGACATGAGGTATTCTACTAAGATTGAAATGAACTGAGATCAAATAAATTAACGTTTGGTATAATTATCAGTTAAAAAATTGGTAATACCAGTAAATTATGAATTTTATTTCATATAGATAACATAACTAAAACTTTAATTTTACGCTTTTCAGTTCAATCAATAGATATATTAAATTTCACCATAAATATCGAGATACGTAATCTTTGAGCATTTTCCGACTAGTTAACTTTGAAATATAACAGTTCTTTAGATGTCACCCTTTTAGTGATCGAGTGTGAGTTTATACGATCGACAATTTTTTTTAAAAAACGCTTTCCCCTTTTTTCACTCATGTAAAAATAATGGATGCTGGGTTAACGTGCCATAAGTTTGAAAAGCCTACAAAGATGAGAAAATCCTAACGAATGAGTTTGACTCAAATTTGCTGTGATAAAAGAGGGTTAAGAGGTTATGAGGTGATACCCAAACACCATAAAGAATATTAGACAAGATCGATAGCTCAATTTGATGTTATCCTTGCGGTTATCGAATACTGCGAAAATGTTCCTTAATAAAAGTAATAAATTACATTTTTAAAACGGTGATATTGACAAAGGGTTTTTTAATTTTATCCGACAAATTTTGTTTTTAAATTATTTAAACAGATTATTTTAAGACGTAAATAATAAAAACGAACTTATTAATACACCTTCCACTTTGTTTTTATGTTTTGTAGTGTTTTTAGGCCTTAGTAAACATTTTATTCTCATTGGATGTAATGTTATAAAGATCTGTTATACATAATAGATATTTATTTTCTCTTCTTTTATACAATAACACATCAATTAATTTAAGTTTTTCATGTTTGCTCCTTATACTAGATACCAAAACTAAATCGAATATTTTCTCCTAAATCATAATTTATTTTTTGAAGCGAAGCTAGCGCCACAAGATGGTTTAGTCACGGAACTACCGTTACAAGATGACGTCGTCACGGGTAGCGCCATAAAATAACAGTGCTTCACATTAGAGGTTGCTTATTAGTTCTTTTAGACGAACTAGTTCAAGCGAACTATTTCACAAAAATGAACTAGTTCAGTGAACTAGTTCGCGAAAGAACTATTTGTAGGACCGAAATCGAAATCCAACCCTAACATAACTGGTTGCCAGATGTCTCGTCGTATCATCACACAAGCTCGGCGCCGGCCGCGCGTTTTCTTCGGTTTTCAGTCAGTCTTTCACTCTTTCACTACCGTACAAGTAGTTCGGGTTCGGAACCATTTCTTTCGATCGTATGTTTAGGTTAAAATGTTTTAAATTTATTTCTCAAATGTTTTGCAAATAACATTTTTTTTATTTGCAAAAAATTATTAAAATTTGTTTTTTATTAACCGTTTTAAATATAAATATGGTTCACGTATGATTTATTTTTATATTTACGTATACTCATAGGTATCTATATTAGGTTATTTCTAAAAGAATCTTACAAAAAAAATCAGTGAATTTTCTAGGAACATTAAATAACACATTTTCATTCTCACTTTTACATAAAATTATATTTTATGTAGATGCATCAATCATTTTAACCACAGCTTAAAATTGTTATTTCAAAATTACAATACGAGAAACAACACAGCAATCAGCATGTCAACGTTCAAGCCAATGCATGGGCATGGCATAAGATCCGAACCATTATGATATTAAGATAAAACTGTTTATGTTATTGTCACGTTCATAAGAATTATGATCTGTTATCTGAGGCTAATCGGCACTTCTTTTTTTAAACTAGTCAGTCGGTCAGTCCATCCCATTCACAAAATAATAAATATATGATCTCATTCATTCATTATTTTCTTCTTTAAAAGCTGAGACACAATTTATAATGCAAATCGTTCGCAGTGAACTAGTTCTATGAAAATTAATGAACTAGTTCAATTAGTTCAGTTTAAAGAATCGTTCATTTGAACTATTTCGATGGTGAACTACACATCTCTACTTCACATCGATACACTACTCTCGATCAATTCGTTTCTGCATGAAAATAACTAACAAAATACAGACATTAAATGAGAAGTGAAAATTAAAATAATATTAAACTTGTCAATAAAAGATTCGAGTCGCAACAATTGTCAAAATTTAAAAGTCATAAATTTTATCCGATTAATAACAATATTAGATTAACGGTTTAAATTTTTAACACATTTCACATTTTAAAATATTTTCATATGAATACAATTATTATTTTTAAGCATATTATTTAGTTTATATTATAATTAAATTTTCTATCAAATAATATTTATTTACATTTTATTATAATTTATTATTTCACTTGAATTTGACAGGACTGTCAGCAGTAAACAACGTATGCTTTGTTAATACGTCAAGAGATGGCGTTAGTAGCAATCATAATAAATAATTTATTGAATTATTTGAATATACTATAAGTTGTTTAAAATATATATAATAAATAATAAATAAACAATTACGTTATTCCATTTTAAAAATATTATTTATATTTTAAAAATATAGAAAACATAGTATAAAACTTCGTGCTACTCTACTGTACCGTCTGCTGTAACATCTTCTTTTTTTGTTGGAGAGAAAAAGTTAAATAGGGCCGATCTATTCTAAAATAGGCACTGCATAGTTCATTAAAAAAAATTTCATATTCGCTTTAGATTTAAAAACTTACGGGCCCCTTCATATATCAGTTGGACCACCATAGTTAGAGGTATGTTACACTTCAAAGTGAAAGACTTCCAACAATATGGAAAACCGTATTGCAAAAAAAGACAAAATTAATCAGGCAACAAGACCGACGAGTACGACCCCACCTACCTATACTCGCACAAGGCCAATCACAAGAAGCTTATCGCACCCTTAGTATTAAAAGGGCACATCTCAAAAATTAGGGTTTCTGAGTTTTTGGCATAAATGGGCACAAAACTACTAGTACTACAATTTGGCCTTGACAGAAATTGAAAATGGAGAATATAAAGCAAGTCCCAATATAATGTGACCCTTTCGTACTCCCCTCTCCGCCAACACATCTTCCCGCGAGATAGACCCATTCAGTAAGGTGCCGATGTCTGTCGAAATAGGTGTGTTAGTGAGCGCTCTCATTACTCTGAGATAGCGCGT
>NW_027314002.1:0-18350 GCF_040954645.1 Diabrotica undecimpunctata
CGCGCTATCTCAGAGTGTAATGTTTTGAATATACTTTTCTTTTTTGATAATAGAGATATCGTGATGATTTTTTTACGAAAATGTGGAGAAAGAATGAAGCGATCTCAAAATATTATTAACATGTAGCGCTTGTTTCTAATACATTCCACAGGGTGTTAAAAAAATAGATAAAAAAAAATCGGTTGCCTGTAAAGTCGGTTTTACGGGCGAAGATTTTACGTGACAACGTCTTTTATTATTTTATTTAATATTTATTTTATATTATTATATATTATTATATTATTATTTTATATATTATATTTTTATATATTATTCTATATATTATTTATTTTATATTATATTATTGATCTTATTATTTTCTACAAAATTTATTTGAAAATTTTTTCGATATATCAATTAGTTGCGGAGATATCGATCATTGAAGTTATTGTTTGCTACCAGTATTTTATATATTTATTTTTTCAGTTATAAAAATTACTATTTCCAATTGTGTCTACCAAGTATGGTCACATGTATTTGCCTACATATTAAATAATAATAAGTACAGATAATGTTATGTGACGTTCACTTCTGATTATATATATTTTAATATTTTTAATTTTAAAGAATCAATTTGAAAATCAAAACACTTATTCAGATCGAAGGTTCAAATTTTTGCTAAATAAATTTGAAATTAATTAAAATTTGTAAATGTAAATGGTAAACTTGAAAATTAAAACATTTACTAAAATTCGAATTTGAAATACTTGCTACACACAGTTAAATTCTAACTCCGCGCGTGGTGATTGGTCGGTTTAGTTAGTTTGTTTGGTCGCCTGTTTTGACAGGTTAGAAGTTATAATTTGTTATTTTAAATGTTTGACTAGCAATACGCGCTGTTTCTTCTCAATCGACTGAATTACGATTGATTGCAGAGTGATTTAAACTAATAATTTACTTAACACTATCAACATTTGTCAATAGTATGACATAACCTATAAACTCAGTTTCTCAACTTTTGTGTCAATCTAACAATTAATCAATCAATCATAGTTTACGATAATGAAATATTAGTGTACAATTATTTACCTTTATTGTTGTAGTTGTTGTAAATGACGAATCTAAGCACTCCACATTTTCACTACAGACACAGCTGACGATACTTTCAACGATTTTCAACTTTAGCGATTCAACGCGCCTAATTCTCTAGTGCCGCGCGCAGCGGACCGATCATGTTTGAGTGGGAGAGAGACGCAAGGCATTCGCCGGTCCGGCGGGCCTCTCTCTCGTTCGGTGACTCACTGTAACAGACGTGAGCGGGCGTTACACTTTTTCTTAAATGACTCCGAGCCACAACCTAATTTAAGACGTTGTCACGTCAAAAACACAACTTTATTTTTACACCCTGTATACAAGTAAAACGTTGAGATTTCTCAAAAAAAACATTAATATTGGCATTAATTAGAAATGTACCTACAATGTGAAAAATAAATAGAATGGAAATCCAATTAAGGGTTCAGAAGAAATATAGTTTTTAAAATCATGATCCATTTTAGGTGGTGCGGTAATTTTGGGGAGTAGTATATATACAGGGCAAGATTTGAAATACGTGAATTAAAACTTTCGTATCGTTATAATACACAGTTGAACAGAGTACTAAAGATATAAGAAAAAATGTAAAACACTGTATAAAGAGTGGACACACGTGATTATAATAGTGATTAAATTACATATATAATACTTGGACTATAAATAAATAAGTCTTCTTCTTCTTCTACTTCTTGGAGATCTTTTGATCTGTTTAATTCTGAAGCTGCCTTTGGTTAATTTCCTGGGAGGTAGATTGCCAACTATCCCTCCATATTTTAGGTGGTCTTCCGGGAGGTCTTGAACCGGGCGGGTTGTTTTCTAGGGCAATTTTTGGGAGTCTATTCTTATCCATTCGTCTGACATGATTGTACCACATGTACAAGATACAATATCTTAAATTTTGCACTGCTCTCTGACGTATGTATTTCTCACCCTGTCTCTTCTTGTTTTGCCCACTATTGTTCTTAGGGTTTTCATTTCGGCAACCCTTAGCATCTGTTTCGTTTTGTTGGTATTGTTACGAACATACTTTTGGCATGGTTGCAACGGTTGCATTGCATCTCTAATACTCTTCGAAAACATTCGCGATGTATCGAGTGCGAGAGAGAATAGCCGGTCACGTAGGCGAATTAGAGGTGGGACAACGCCAGAATATTCTAGAACATAGTAACTTTGTTATATATGTGTAACGTTTTTAGGAGTGAGTTTAGTTGATAAGAGAGTATCGAACTGTAAAGTTATAAATAAATATATGTATATAAATTCGAACCGCTCGTTTTATTTAATCTCGCTACAGTATCTTTGCGCACTTCTATGCCATATGTCATGATCGGTCGTATGCAAGTCTTGTAGATTCTGATTTTACTATCTGTGCGCATATACGGATTTGACCAGACTATATCCCGCAGACATCCCAACAATGCGAATGCTTTGTTGATCTGACTCCTTAGGTCCTTTATTGGGTCGTGTGTGCTTGATATACCTATGCCCAGATATCTGAATTGCATCACTTGTTGTATGAAGTTGTTCTCAACCACTAACTTACATCTGAGCGGATCTTTTGCTATTGTCATACATTTATTTTTGCTGGTAGAAATGGTCATATTTAGTCGGCGGCTTATTTGAAAGAACTGAAAGAGCTGTCTTTGAAAATCATCTTTTGATTCGGCAATAATTGCTGAATCATCTGCGTAAGACACCATATCAAATCTTTTGTTGCCCATTCTGTATCCGAGATTGAGAGATGTTACTTTGTTTATAATTTTGTTTATGAGTAGGTTAAAGAAGAAGGGGCTTAAACTGTCGCTTTGTCTAATTCTTACCGGTGTTAAAATATTTTCAATGAATTGGTCTCCTGCTCTAACTTTGGTGACATTGTTGTTTATTTAGGTAATGGACTATCTTTGTTATATTGGTCGGTGTTTTATTTTCTATTAATATACATATTTAGAATGTCTTCCAGGCGAACCCTGTCAAACGCCTTCGTCAGATCAATGAAGCAAATATACGCTGGCATGCCGAACTCTATAGCTTTTTCTTTTAATTGTTTTATTATGAATACTGCATCTGTTATAGACCGCCTTCTTGTAAAACCTTGTTATTCAGCATTATTAATTTGCCTTTCCAATTGGTCCTTAAGAATACTCGTGAAAAGTTTCATCGTTGTATTTAAGAGGGTTATTCCTCTGTAGTTTTGTGGTCTCCAATTTTTTTGTCAGAATTATAGTTTATTCGTCTTCCGGGTTTGGACCGTGTCATTTGTGAGTGACCCAAAAGTGGGTTCATCTCGACGTTTCGCTACAATTGTATGTAGCTTCTTCAGGAGAACAAAAAAGAAAAAGAAAACAAAAGACAGGAAGATGGGTAGTTAGCAACGGTAACTCAGTTACTCAATGCAACCAGAGGCGAATACTAACTACCAAGATGGGCATTTGGTCACAGTAACTCAACTACTTAACGCAGCCAGAGGTGAAAACCAAATGCCAGGACAGGGATTCACATCCAACAGCTCAGAACACTAACGCGTCGAGAGGCGGGGAGTGAATCCGACGATTACTCCGCTACCGCTCTATTTATAGTCGCGGTGACCTGTCGTGTCGGGACGTATCGGCACACTCCGTGGCGCGAACGTCAAGAAGCGCGCGCTGGCCAATCATGTGGCTGCATCGTGGTAGCGGGACCGGACGGCGGCTCTAGACTAAGATTCCAGATGGGAGACAAGTAGTATCCTTCCTCTCGATTGATATTATGTGGATTTTTTCGGATCTCTAGAGATTCGCGGATTTTCCTGGAATAAAAGAAGGGGCTCTTAGAAATAATATGGGTTTTTTCGAACAATATGGAATGACCGGTTTCATGGCAGTGTTCTGCAACTGTAGAATGGGAAAAAAGACCTGATCGAATGCATCTTTGATGCTCTTGAATCCGAGTTTTGACGGAACGACCAGTTTCGCCAATATACACTTGTCCACATGAACAAGGAATAGAATAGACACCACAGGAAGATAGAGGGCGGTAATGGGTCCTTA
The DNA here is from genome assembly GCF_040954645.1 of Diabrotica undecimpunctata. Lineage (NCBI taxonomy): Eukaryota > Metazoa > Arthropoda > Insecta > Coleoptera > Chrysomelidae > Diabrotica > Diabrotica undecimpunctata. Next base: position 4,098 of record NW_027314002.1, read on the forward strand.
GGAGAGGGAAGATATTGTGAGATTTTCTTGGGTGGTCGAAAAGTAGTCCTGATACCTTCTTTGCGAAGAATTTTGCCAATCCTATCAGTGACACTTCGAATATACGGAAGAAAAGCCACAGGAGTATTACCCGAAAATTCTGAATTTGTCGTCCTAGGGTGTAAAGGGGGATGTAGATGTCGGTGTGTAATATTTTGAATTGTGGACTTGGAGTAACCGTTGGCGACAAGGGTTTTTTGCAGATGGCCAAGTTCTTCTCTAAGGTTGTCAGGTTCAGAAATCGAAATGGCCCGATGGATGAGAGAGTTGATCACAGAATTCTTTTGGGCAGGTGGTGGTGTGATGAAGCATGTAGGTAACGATTCGTGTGAGTCTTTTTTCTATAAACAGAGTGACCCAATCGGCCATTGGGCTTGGAGGTGACTAACATATCGAGAAAGGGAAGGGACCGATTATTTTCTACTTCCATTGTGAATTTTATACTCGGATGTTGTGAGTTAAGATGATCTAGGAAGGGAGAAAGGGTATGTTGACTATGGGGCCAGATGATAAATGTATCATCAACGTAGCGGAACCAGACTTTTGGTTTTAAGGGGTAAGATTCTAGGGCTAAAGACTCAAAGGCTTCCATGAAAATGTCAGCAATGACAGGGGAAAGGGGAGAACCCATTGGTGTTCCAGATATTTGTTTGTAGAAATTGCCTCTAAAAGAAAAAATATGTTGAAAGAAGGCATTTTTCCGCAAGATCTGCCAAAACCAAAGACTTGTTGTCATTGGTCAAGTGATCTCGCAGAACAACTAGAGAGTCATGTATGGGGATATTGGTAAATAGGGATGATACGTCAAAACTGACGAGAATGTCTTGGGGATCGACCGTGAGGGAGGAGATTAAGGTGATGAAATGTGTGGAATTTCGGACATAAGAAGAGGTACGACCAGTATAGGTCTTAAACTGATTCGACAAGTACTTTGCGAGTTTGTAGGTAGGAGAGTTAATCGTAGTCACAATGGGACGAAGAGGTACGTTGTCTTTATGGATTTTGGGAAGACCGTAAATTATGGGGCAGATGGAGTTTTTCGGAACTATGGACTTCTTAACATCATCGGAAAGATCGGATTGTTTGATGGCATGGGAAATTTCGCGTTCGACTCTAGGAGTGGGAGACCCCCACTCTGGCCGTGGAAGCCTACGATTTCAATTTTTTTGTCCTTTTTTAAATAAATTTAATACTTAAAACATGTGTGTGTACTTAAATAATGTGTAAAAAACTAATTAGAGGAACATGTTTTAATAAAACTTTCAAGAATCTCAAGAATCTTCAGTAAATATTTTTAACATTAATAATAATTTTCTAATCTAAGAAAATAATAGATAATTCTATCTGATTGTATAAAAACACAATCAAACTGATTTTCTGATAAAGAACTATAAGTGAAGCGTTAGTCAATCATTGATGGATAAGTAGATAGTTTGGATAGCCAATTCAGTAGAGATGGATACTTTGGATAATAATCTAAAGAAAGGTTAGTCTGTCGATATCGTTATTTTAAGTACAAGTTAGAATTTTAGTTTTATTTTACGATTTTTTGAATTGTATTTCATTGATATCGCGCTCCTTTTTGTTTCTTTTTTTGTTTTATTGTTCTTTGTCTACTGTTCTTGTTACATAATATCATCTTTCACATTTACTATTACTATTCATAATTATTTTTAATATTGTTATTCACAAACATTGTTAAATATATGTAAAATCTTCTTTTTTTTTAACTAAATCTAAGAATCTAACAAATTGTTGTTCATAATTTGTTCTTTTTGTTTACTTAGGTTTTTGTTGTTTAATGTGCTTCTAAATTCGTTTCTATTGTTTTGTTAATGTTATTTTTGATCTTTTTACACAATTTGACTTAACTACTCTAAATTTTTTTATATAAAAATAAACCCCAATGAATTTTTTGTTTAATGTTCTGATTTCCAATAATGAAATCGTCTTCAAAAAATTATTGAAATAAAATTACACATTGCTATATCCAATAAATGTTATTTTCAACAATTTTTCGAAAATAATTTCCGCATTGGACATCGAGTAACAAAAATATATAATTCTGAAGCAATTGTTTTGTGGCATCTAAATACGATTTACTATTTTTGTTGGGAAGTCACAATTTTACTTAAAAATTAAGTTTATTTTGATGTTTAGGAAGTGGAAAAAATATATTATTATATTATATTATTTAATAAATAATTGATAATATTATAAAAACTATCGAAAACATCAACAAAATAACAAAATGGAAGTCAGAATATGTAAACAACTTACAGAACCTATTGAAATATGCAGCGGAATAAGACAAGGGGTTTCATTGAGCCACATGCTCTTCAATTTGATCATGGACGAAATCATCAAAAGTGTTAACTAAGGAAGAGGATATAGAATGGAAAACAAAGAAATAAGATGAAGATAGTCTGCAAAGACTGGTCCACAGATTTAACATAAGAGCAAAAGAATTTAATATGACAATCTCATCTCAGAAAACTAAAACAATAGTAGTCCACAAAGACCCATCCAGATGTAAAATAGAAATTGATGGCATCAGTATTGAACAAGTAATGGAAAAAAATACCCGGGAATTACACTGCCTAGCTAGGGAGACCTGGACAAAGAAGTGAGAGGTCAAGTACAAAAAGCAAATCGAGTGGCAGGATGCCTAAATAACATTATATGGTGAAATAGACACATTAACACAAGAAGTCAAGAAATTACAAAGCCAGTATAAGACCAACAACAATATATGCCTCAGAAATAAGGGCCGACACAACCACAACGCAAACGGCAAAGATGAGAGTACTGAGAAGAATTACAGGAAATACGCTAAGAGATCAAAAGAGAAGTGAAGACATTAGAAGAAAATGTAACTTATAGTGTATAAATGAATGGACACAAAATGGACAAAAAGGATGGAATAACCACATAAGCAGAATGGAGGAGACCCTTGTCGTCTCCTCTGAGCCTGCTTTCGGACAACCGAGTCTATTTCTGGGGGAATTCCATTACAGGTTAGAAAAATTAGGATAGGGTCTCGGAATCTTGGTAGTATTACAGATAGGAATATTAAGTTAGTAAATTCGCTTAAAAAAGCAGAGTACAAATTAATTGCAATCAAGTGACTATGTGGAAAGGACAACAAACGAAAGAACTAGGTGAAGGATACAAATTGTGATATGTAGGGAAAGTAACACTAGGAATGGAGTTGGTATAATTGTTGATAGTGAAATAAGTAACGTGAACGAGTGACAGAATAATGTTAGTGAAATTTGCACTTAATAAAAAAGTATTGACTGTTCATGTGTGTGTGTATGCTCCTCAAACAGGACTGGGTGAGAATGAAAGAAAACCATTCTATGATCAATTAGGAGACACATTTAATGATATTTCATTAAAGGAGGAGGTCATGATAGGTGGTGATTTTAATGCACATATAGGCCAATCTACGACAGGATATGAAGCAATACATGGAAGACTAGGATTTGGAACTAGAAATGGAGCTGGAGTTCATCATTCAATCTTCGCTTATCCACTGCTGGACATAGATCTCCCTCATAATTTTTCATCTATTTCGATCTTGTGCCTCTTGCATCCAATTCCTATGACAACGTTTTAGATCGTCAGTCCAACGTGTTGGTGGACGACCTCTACTTCGGTAGGCATCATCTCTTGGTCTCCATTCCAGTATCCGCTTTGTCCATCTATTGTCTGTCATTCGAGCCACGTGACCTGCCCAGTTCCATTTTAGTGTTGCTACTCTCTCTACTGCATCAGCCACTCCTGTTCTTTGTCGTAGCTGGCGATTTGGGATCTTGTCTCGTAGTGAAACGCCCAACATAGCACGCTCCATCGCCCTTTGACACACACGGATCTTTTGAACTGTTCTCCTTGTCATGGTCAACGTTTCGGCACCGTAAGTTAACACTGGCAAAACACACTGATTAAACGTTTTTCTTTTAAGGCATATTGGTATATCAGACGATTTGAAAATATGGTTCAGCTTGCCGAAGGCTGCCCAAGTCAGTCTTATACGACGGAGAAGCTCAACGGTTTGGTTATCTTTTCCTATGCGAATCTCATGACCTAGGTATTGATAGGCCATTACCTGGTCTATGGATCTTGTTCCTACGCATATATCTTCGCTGACTACAAGATTTGTCATCATCTGGGTTTTAGATATATTTATTTTCAATCCTGCTTCTAGCGAGGAAAGGTAGAGCTGATTTAAAAGTTCTTTGGCCTCATCTATCCTATCAGCTATTAGTACAATATCATCTGCAAACCTTAGATGGCTAAGCTTTTCTCCGTTTATGTTTATGCCCTTGTCGGTCAGTTTTGCCCTTTTACATATATATTCCAAAAGCGTAGTGAACAGTTTCGGCAATATGGTGTCCCCCTGGCGTACTCCACGTTGTATCGGGAATTTCTGGGTTTGACGATCACCCACTCTAACACTGGCTGTTGCGTTTTGGTATATATGTTTAATTATATTTATATACCGATAGTCAATTCGGCATTCTGTCAAGGCTTCCAACATTTTTTGTTGGTTTACGGTGTCGAATGCCTTTTCATAGTCGACAAATATTAAAGCTAGTGGTTTATTATATTCAGTGCATTTTTCTATAAGATTTTTTATTACCAGTAGGTGATCGTTTGTTCCATAGCCTTTTCTAAAACCCGCCTGTTCTATGGGCTGATAAAATTCCAATTTATTTTCTAGTCGTTTCGTAATTATTTTTGTAAATAGTTTATAAATATGTGAAGGTAGACTTATGGGCCTGTAATTCCTGAGGTCGGTAGCATCCCCTTTTTTATGAAGTATGATAATTTCTGCGTTATACCACTGGGTTGGTGTTATTGCTTCCTGCAAACATCTAGTGAATAGTTTGGCAAGGACCTACCATAATCTTTTTCCAGCCACCTTCAAGGCATCTGCCACTATTTCATCGCCTCCGGGGGACTTATTGTTTTTCATTTCTTGCACTGACCTTCGAACTTCATTGGGTGTTACGTCCGGTAAAATTTCAGATCCCTGATTGATTATCTTTGGTAATGATCCACTCCGGTTACATTGCTGTTCTTTGTATAGTTGTCTATAAAAACTCTCTATCGTATTCATAATTTGAATTCTATCCTCAATGATTTGCCCCTGTTCATTTCTTAATTTGTGGACGTTTTTTCTTCCAATGGACATGCTCTGTCTGAGTACTTTCAAGCTTTTGTTTTCTTCTATTACTCTAGTTATTTCCATCGTATTGTATCGTCTCAGATCTTTTCTAACTTCCTTTTTAATTTTCTTATTCAAAATTCTTAGTTCATTTTGGTTATGATCCTGATTTTCCCTAAGTTTTCTTCTTTCCTCTAGAAGATGTTTTGTGTTGTGGCTTAATTTTTTGTTATTATTTTCAGGACGAGGACAGTATTTCTTTTCAGCTTCTTTCAATATTTGGGTAATATTATTGTTCATTTCATTGATGCTGATATTCTCTAAGTCGTGTGTATCCAAACTAGTCTTAATATTTTCTTCGTAAAGTGTTATATCTTCTGGGAACAGCCACCTTCCACTTTTCTTTTTGAGGATCATTTTTGTTCTTTCAACTTCAGTGTTAAAAGTGGTTTTTGCTCTAACTAGTCTATGGTCGCTCCCTGTTGAAAATTTATTCAATACTGTTACATCCTGAACAATATCTTTCCGATTTGATATTATGAAATCAATCTCATTTTTTGTTCTTTGGTTCGGACTCTTCCATGTCCACTTACGTTGGGGTTTCTTTCCGAAGAATGAGTTCATCACAAAGAGATTTTCCTGATGTAAGAAGTCAAGAAGCCTGTTACCTCTGTTTACCAACAAAGGAACTGGAGTTGATATGCTTGAATTAGCGACGGCATTAGATATGGCGATTGTTAACATATTCTTTTAAAACAGAGAAACTCAACCTATTCAAATTCTATTTGGGACATATATAATAAAAGCTGATAAATGGATATATTAGAATTAATTTTAGGATAGAGTGAAGAAGTTCAGATATACAGCGAGATATATGAATGTGGGGTCAAAATGGATAGCTAATTATGTATTAATACATGGCAGATAAACATCTATGCACTGGTGCTGGAAGAGCCACTTGAATAAGATAAATCAACTTGTTACCTATTAAATATCAATATTTATATAACTAGGTATATACAAATATTTAACGAATTAACAAATTGTTTTATTTTGCAGCTTCGCTTCTTTCGGACAAAGTCTTTGGAATACATGACCTCCAGTCATTGAACAGAAGAGATTTGCCTGCTCCAAAAGACAAATTTTATATAGCAACCATACAAGCTTTTATTAGTGGTGTTATTAGTATAATACCACTAACTTTTTTCCTCCAAGCTAATGATGTAAGTATAGACAATATTTCAATACTATCTAACGCTTATATAATATAGTTGTATAGTATTTTTAACTTTTTTTTAATACTTTATACAGTAACGGTATAATTTGCCTACCACATCGGGTATCGCTTATAGGGGGTTGAAAGTAGGGACTGAGCAATTCTTGGGCTGGAGATAGGGTAAGCAAACAAACCGAAACGTTTGAGAACGGCCACTCTTGGTTTGGTTGGAGAGCTTGGTCGTAAGTAAGTTAATAAAAAAGGGATTGGATGGGGTAACTACAAAGAAAGAAATCAAAAAATACTTACAGAGATTTCTTGGGCACAGGAACACACAAGAAGGTTTCTAAACTATTTAAAAAGGACGCCGTTTAAAAGAAATCTCTTGCTGGATAGAAACACGCGCTATCTCAGAGTCCTTAAAAATAATAAAGGATGAAAATCTTTTTACAGGAAATAATTCTACAACTACTGGTTTAAAGAGAAACATTACATATTTATTATTACTTTACATAAATAGTTATTATAAAAATTACTTATAAAAATAATATTAACAAAATTTACCAACAAACCTTACATTTGTAACGATTTACAACAAACTGAAGACGTTGGAGATACTTATAGGAATTTAAATTATTATTAAAATCAAAATATCTAGATTTTTTAACGGAGATTACATTGAGGTTAAAGAGAAATAGAGGTAGAATAAGAGCAGTAGAAATGGAGTTCCTGAGGAGAAGCTGTAGACTTACAAAAAGAGACAGAATTGAAAACGCAGAGATTAAGCGGAGAATGGGAGTGCAATCAGACATAATCGACTATATAGAGGAGAAGAGACTATCCTGGTACGGCCACGTCAGAAGAGCGGACAGAGGACGCTGGATAAACAAAATCACAGAATGGAGCCCGATTGGAAGAAGAAAGAGAGGAAGACCCCGAAGGTCATTCAGAGATGAAATCGACGAGGCTATGGAGAAAAGAACCCTGCGAGATGGAGACTGGAATGACAGGGAAAATTGGAGAAAACGGTTGAGTGAAGGAAGACAGTGAAAGCTGTGGAAATCCTTAGTAGTAGTACATTGAGGTTAACCTTTAAACAAAACAATTTAAATTGATGGTTATGTGCCAATTGTCAAAAATTAAAAAATGAAATATCAAACCTTTTTAAAATATTAATTAAATTTTAAAATTAATTGCATTTAACTAATATGACAATTAGCTAATCCATAAAACTTATAATTTTATTTATTTACAATTTTTTAGTTTGTCATGAAAGCAAATTTTTTTTTTATTAATGAAAAATGTCCATTTTTACTTATAAAAATTTTAACAAAAACTACCTGATATCACTCTAGCTGGTATTTCCTTTAAGAAGTTTTTGGGATTAGAATTCGATCAAAAACACGGTAAACAAACACACAACTGTGTGACCAATCCCACTCAAGCTGGAATTGGTCTGAAGTGACCATAGAACACAAATATGGACAATTCTTGGGAAGTTCGGGCTTCGGATTATCCTGGATGCCTTAAACCATGTGGATCTCTTAAATAGTTGGAAACGCCGTCTTACAAAATCTCTTACATAAGGCAAAACACAACCATTCGGTGATTAACTCAACAAAAACTACCAGACGGTATTTTGAGTACAAATTCACCTTTCAAATTGAAAAAATTTGCCGGCATTGAAGACTACACCCGAAAGCTATCTCTTCCAAATCCAAAATCTCGACTTAACTACACTTCACTACTTACTAACCAATTTCCGATGACAAAAAACGAATAACGAGAAAACATTACGAATTTAAAAAAGAAAAATTCGGACTAATGACTTGACTCGTATCGTATAAATCGTTCGCCTCCATGCGTAACTTTCTCACCAATCTAAGTGGATATTTATTTGACGCGCAATATTAAGCGGAATCAACATCAAAGAAATACCATCTGTGTTATATAAACAAACTTAAAATGAATATATTATCAATCTCAACTACGCAAAAAGATTGAAAATATTTTTGGTTTTTAATACATACAAAAGAAAAATAGAAATACTACAATACAATACCTATATTATAAAATATTTTAAAATTAATTTTAACTTACATAATATTGCTGTAGAATTAACTTTCTAATTTTCAACTGAATTAAATCACTTTATTTTATCTTTCTTAACTGTTTTACTTATATATTCGTAGTACTGCACCACATTATCGATTTTCCCATCTTTCTTCCGGGCTACATGCCCAATTGCGACAAAAAAAACTAAAAACAGGCCAAGTCTGAACGGGACTCCACGTACTCCATCGTTGCCTGACGGTTGTTAACATCCTCCGATAACAAAATTCATCCTCTCGCGAGTATACATTTTCCCACCAACCTAAGGGAAAATATTCTTATTTATCACGCGCTATCTCAGAGTGGCGGAACCGAGATCAAACGAAAGAGCAATTTATTTATTACTTATACACACTCCAAAATGTTTAGATTATTAATCTAAGAATTAAGAATCTTTTTCGGTTTTTATGATATACGGGCTGAAATGAAAATGCTGCAAAATGTACAGGTTGATTCACACAAATCTAGTCCATCATTTTCATTTTTAATAAACTTCTTCTTATAGTGCCGTGCAGATATAGTGCGTTGGCGAATTATCTTAAGGCCAAACGTCTGTCTTTTGCGGCATGCAAAAGATCGCCAGTGTTATTTATGCCTGTCCGGTTCTTTATGTTCCGTAGGCACGACATTTGTTTGCGACCTACTCCCCTTTTGCCTTCAATATTTCCCTGGATGATTAGTTGAGGGATTGCGTATTTTTTTCCTCTCAGAATATTGCCGAGGTATCCAATTTTTCGTACCTTGATCAAATTGAGTAGTTCTCTCTCTTCTCAGTTCTTTTAATAAAACACTTTGTACATTTTTATGATTTTAAAAGCTAATTCAAGTATAAGCAATATTTTTAACAGTATTTAATTATTTAATAATAAATAAGTATTGTAGTCCGTACGTAGTAGGAACAAACTGAATTATTTTATCTTCGTTTGACCACCACCAAGTCTCTTTATCCTCAAACTTCGTCTCCTGAGGATTTTCCAAGTATTTCAATCTCTTATTATTTAATATATACAAATATTTATATAATTAATTTCAATTCTAAGTAATTCTAAGTAAAAAAACACCATTATATATGCTATGCTCTTGGAGGTACGAGATGGGTTCATTATCTAATCTCCTTAATGTTTCCGATAATTTTAATATCGATTTTAAATTGTAATTAGAAATAATTGGATGATATTCATTTTTCGAGTGCATATCCACGCTTCTGGAAACTAATATCGACTACCATTAAGCAATATCGAGGTGACATAAACTCCCAAAATCGATCAGTTTGTTGAGAAAAAGAGAGGAAAGAAAAGATTATAATATGTATATACATACTTAATAGGAAATTTCTGATTTTATCAAAATATTATTATATTGTAAAAATAAAAATAAAAATAATTATTTGATTAATCTTATCAGAAAGAACAATATATAGTGTGGAAACAATATACAGTGTGGAATAAAATTGTTTTTTGTTCTTATATTAGAAAAATATAAAAAACTCTGGGTCCTGTCAACGTTTAAATTTAAATGTGCACTTTTTAAACATAAATTTAAATGTACAGAGTGGTCCACGCAAGTCTTTATAGTCCACAATCTTTATTTTTAATTCAATATCTTCTTCTTCTTCTCTCTTCTTGTATGTAGGCTTTAAAGTCTGTTTCTTCTTCAGTATTAGCCTCCTAAATTGTTTAAATTATCGCACCATCTCTTTCTTGGTCTGTCAATACTTCTTCGTCCTGTGGTACGATCCCTAAAATATTACAATTCATAAAAAGATTAAGTTTAAAACGAACGTGTAACACACTTCTCATTTGTTTATATAAAATATGTTTAATAATTCGAATCGAGGACATTCATAAAAAATAGCCTTGATTAGAATGTGTAAGTCAGCAGAATTGTGAATCGCGGACGTAGGTTGATAAAACAAACTTGAACCACTAATGAATGACTGCTGATATAGCAAGGACTATTATAAAAGAGACAACGATTATTATCTCGAAGATCAAAACTAAATTAACGTCAAGATGGCAAGCTGACGTATCACGTATTAGTAATTATGAAGTAGTCTCATAGCAACTTCAACTAAGTACTAAATACAATTATAATAAGTAATGTTATAAAAGAGTGTACAGTTGCGTTCCAAATAAATGGTCATCAAATTTAATAACCCCATTATTTACGATAGTCCATTAAAATCTCGTGCTATTCGTACTATCCTATCCTCTGCCATTCTACTAATGTGTTCGTTCCACTCCTGTTTCCGTTTTGTCACCCATACAGTTTTGTCTTCTATATTGCATGCTCTTGTTAGCTTAGCTTAGCATGTTTTAGCTTCTCTCCCTATCAAACAGACTTTTCTTTGATATTCGTCGGAGTGTTTTCATCTCTGTTGTTTCGAGTAGTTGTTTCGTTTTAGATGTCAGATGTTGTCTTCACCATGTATGTTAATATAGGTCTAATGGCTGCTTTATAGATTCTTGTTTTTTTGTCTTGTATTAGGTGTTTGTTCTTCCAGATTGTGTCATTAAGAGATCCCGCCGCTTTACTTGCCTTTAAGCTTTGTTTTCTTACTTCTTCTTTAACATCTCCGTAACTAGTTATATCTATTCCCAGATATCTAAACCTTGCTTCCTGCTTTACTATTTTCTCATCAATTTCGATTTTACATCGTAGTGGGTATTTAGATGTTATACATTTGGTTTTTTCTGCTAATATTGTCATGTTTTATGTCTTGGCTGTTATATTGAAGATGTGTGTTATTCTTTGGAGCTCGTCTTCTGTCTCGGCGATTATTGCGGCGTCGTCTGCATAACATAATATTTAGATTTCTTTGTTCCCCATTCTGTAACCATGACCTTTACGTACTGCTTGTATTATTTCGTCCATTATTATATTAAAGAGAAGTGGGCTTAACGAGTCAACCTGTCTGATTCCGCTTTGTACTGGTATACATTGTGTTAGTTTTCCATTTATCTTTGCCTGTATTCGATTATGGAAGTACATGTTTTCGATGGTTTGTATAATATTGATTGGTATGTTTCTTTTATACAGTAGGTGTAAGACGTCTTTGACTTGGATGCGATCGAAAGCCTTTGTCAGGTCTATAAAACATAGATATGCTGTTTATTGTACTCGATGGCCTTTTCTGTGATTTGTCTTAGTACAAATACGGCGTCTACGCAGGATCTTCCGGATCTGAATCCTTGTTGTTCATCTGATAAAGTTGTTAGTTTATTGATTTTGTTGGTTAGGACTTATGAGGTTAAGTTTAAGTGCTGTGTTTAGTCGATTTAAACCTCTATAATTGTTGGGATCTTCTTTATCTCCTTTCTTGAACATTAGTATCATTATGGTGATTTTCCATGAGTCTGGTATCTTGCAGTGCAGTATTAGTTTTTGTATAAGATTTGTCATCTCTAGGATTACCTATACTTTCACCTCCGTGTTTTAGAATCTCGTAATGAAATATCCTGTATAATTTTTTTATTTTTAGCTCCCTAATAACCAATTCTCGACCTACTGTATCATGCAGGGTCTATTATGAATAATAAAAGGTAAAATTTTGAATACATAAAATTTTAGAATAATTATTTACCACGCTTTAAATAATGGTATGTTTTTAAATTAGCTAAATACAGACATCAAATTTCTAAACCAAGTCTCAATATATTGGATTCAGTTAACAATTTTTATTATGAACAGCTAAAAACTATCTATAGTTTATTTTTATGAACGAGAGAGTAATTAGCATAATTTTAACTGGTAGTTCCGACCACTCCATGGGCGTGCTCAAGATTAATTGAAAAATTACTTTGAATAATTGTAAAAATTAAATGAATTATTTCAGTGTTATAAAGTGTTATGTGTATGTAAACAAAAGTGACCTCTTTTATCACACACTATATTAGAACTGACTGGCCTACATTAAAAAGGGTTTTAAAAAATTCACATTTTTTTTTAATTTTTAAAAATTACAAAAGAGAAAAAGAGTTTTTAAAACCGTCTAAGGTATGTTAAATAGATGAATAAAAATATTAATATAAAACTTACAGCTACTTGTTACAAATCCAAATCAGATTCAGAAGATGAACTTTCAGAACCAAGATTTATAATAACGGGCTCGATCATTTTATCAGTAATATTGTCCAGCTTCCACATTTTTTCCTCTTCTTTAATAGTGTGATTTACTGCCTTTTCCCAGTTTTCAGGTTTTACATTATTTACGGCCTCCAAAAACAACTGTTTAACATCATGAATTTTAAAAGTGGTATTTTTTCTTGAAACTTCACTCTTTATCTGTGCCCATACCAGTTCAATCAAGTTTAATTCAAATTGATATGGTGGGGATCTAAGTACTGTCATTCCACGATTTTTGGCAATTTCATCAATTTCGTATTTTTTAAATTTTTCGTTATGAAGGGCACACAACGAATAAAGTTCCTTTCTTATAGATCCGGGATGGTACGTAATATTTTTTGAACTCAGCCAATTCTGCAAGTCTTTTTTTAACCACTTGGTTGTGGGCAGTCCTTCTATAAGTCTGGAGTGATAACTTGCATTATCCATTACTATTACACAGTTCTTAGGAAGAAGATCTATCATTTGTTCGAACCATTCTTGAAAGACATCAGCGTTCATGTCTTCATGGTAGTCACCGGTACGAGTTGATTCAAAAGTTAATAAACCACCTTCAACAAAACCGTCTGAACTGCCAATGTGTACTATTATCAGCCTGCGTCCCTTTCCTGATGGTGGGTTTAAACCAGTAGATAAGTTATTTACAAAAGCGTGCCTTTGACTTGTAACAGTTTCATCCTGCCAAAATTTATTTGGTGTATGACCCTCGTTGATCCATGTTTCATCAAGATAAAATATTTTTCTTTTTTGGTTTCTCATTTCCTTTATGGTTCTTAGAAAATGTCTTCTCCATATGACAATATCGCTTCTTTCTAATAAAATAGACTTTCTGGGATTCTTTTTCCAGCGGAAGCCTATTTCTTTTAAAAGTTTCCATAACGTACTTCGACTCATTTCTGGGTAATCCTTATCATCTCGAACTGAGACAAGAACTTTATCCAATGTTGGAAATTCTTGTCTAAAGAAGAATTCATGCACTTTCCGTCGAAGTCCTTCTTTAAAATGATATTCTATTTGAAATTTTGGTTTCCCTGGAGCATTACGTGGCATTTGAAAACTACCACATTTCTCTTCTTTAATAACTCTGTAAATCGTAGATTTCCCAACACCAAGTGTACTGCTAACTAACTCAACGGTCTCATCAACACTTTCACATAAACGTTTGTCTGTAAATGATTTAAAACAATTAAATATTAATGTTTTTTCATTAACTGTTAGAGGACCAATTTTTCGGCGTTTACACGGCACTTCCAAATTTTCCATAACACTAGTATACACAATAAACTGCACCTTGCAACTGAAGTACCTACTTTTAGTGAACTGTTAAGAATTTTGAATACGCCACTTGGACCTTCCTACAAAATGGAAAAACCCACTATCACATTTTCTGTGGAATAAGTTTAGAAGGTAATTATCTAGTCAATTACTGTCGTAGATTCCTGGAATTAAAGAATTAAATGTTTGATTGTTGAAACCCTTACTTCGTGGAATGCACTCATTTCAGATAAAATAAAACGTTTTATTTTATCTAAAGAATTAAACTTTATTTTGCAAATAGGTAGGTACTTATTAAACACTTTTATTGGTT
>NW_027314003.1:0-18348 GCF_040954645.1 Diabrotica undecimpunctata
CGCGCTATCTCAGAGTAACCCAAAATGTTTCAGATTTTATTAATATATTAGATATTCGTTTCTAATATTATATGTTCTTAATATGCCATATGCTAAATAAAAATTAAATTCTCCGCTCTGATACACTTTTTGGGAAATCTCATAGAGACAGTTAAATTATACGATAACTTACGAGATCACGCGTATGACTCATTACATTATTTCTTTGCTGGAGTATAGGGTATTAGAATAAGGAGTTTTTTGTGATTACTGAGCCAACTATCAATAATTAGACAAAAATATTTCCCAGAAAAGTTACTTATTTTAGTATGAGGAATCCAAATCTCTAATAAAAAATTTGGTTCCCATTTAAGATTTGTTGCCCCCCCGCCTCAAAGCATACACACGCACATGTAAAAATACTTTACTTGAGCAGACACCGAAACAAAGTATAGTAATATATTAAAAAAACCTTAACGGAGTACCTATTATTATTTTTCAAATGTTATTTCAATTCGATATTCAGCATCGCTGGAATCTATCAACCTTTATTTTCTCTGGTTTTTTTAGTACTATAAAATATATTATTTTATTTATAAATACAAGTTTTTTTTTGGCTTAGTTATGTGAAAATATTCAAACTTTACAGCTTATAAACCTTGAAATAAACTATTATTTTAATATTGCTAATTCCCATTGTATTAAATTAGAAGTTTCTCATGTATGTTACGCAGTATTCGGATTACACAACGATAACTTTATATATAAATCCTTGTTTTGCCGAAAGCCAGTCAACCAGACAGGATTTCCCTGCTATCTAACACCGATCCTGCTCTCGCGTACTGTTTTCCTGCTCGGAAAACATTTCCATGCCACTGTGCACTCAAACCTACTTTCCGCTCGATACTAGGGGTTGCCGATAGCTATTGGCCCGCATCCCTTCCACCGTTCTTTCCATTTTCACCGCTATTCTTCCCAGTGGCAAATAGTTGGTCCAAAGAGTTGGTCACACAACAAATAATGCCGGTAAATTGTAGTGAATTTTCCTGAGATTTGCTCAAAGTTTCTCTCTATTTTCTAGAGTGTTTAAACTGTCTGTCAGTGACGGGGTTAGGTCTTAAGGGACCAAGATGGTAACCGAAAACGGGCAGGTAAGAACTTGTTTTTATCCACCTATTTGACCTTCAAAAATGTTCGATAATATTCGTTATAATTTTAAAGTTTAAGATCACTTCCAAATATTTCTCAAGGTTGTTCTTTGAAGTATTAACTCTTGATTTATAGAAAATATAAGATTTGAAACCTGTTCTAAAATCGACACTATTAATAACTTAGAAAAATCATTATTTTATTGTATTATTGATAAATAATTCAGTGGTTCAACTAAAAATATAGATTTATGTTATAATTAACTTTGTTCATGTTTTATGTGTGAAACTATTTGTGGTAGGTCTCCGTATCTATCCGCATTGGACCTGCAGAATTAAATTGTCTGCAGAGGTCGCTCTAATCGCTTGTTGCTCATGTGTTAAAAGATTGTTGGTGTGGAAGTATGGCTTCTTTTGGGGGACTCCCTTTGTTAATCGCGGTGATAAAAGAGTGGGATATTTACGGATTTTTGAATACCTAATTAGGGGTATAATTCTAAAGAATTCTCGGGATTCCTCCCTAATTTAATCTAATTAACAGAGTTTTGATCTTAGTGGATGTAGTTACAATATATACGAGGTGTTAAAAAAGTTTATTACATTGGTAATAATGATTCTTATCTGAAGGTCAACGAAAGTGATAAGTTTCTTTACAAAATTGTTATATTTTTGGTTTCTTTATGAGAAAAATTATTTTTAATAGTAAAATTCTACGTATTTGTTATACGTGTGGTAAAAACATGCAATTACTTGGGTAAAAAATCCATCAAAAAAATCATATCAGCATCACAGAAAAATTAGGTGGTAATCCAACTTGTACTGGAAATTTGAGCAGCATCAATAAGCCTGACAAAAAGAAACGAATTAACTAACAATAATGCAAAGAAAGCTTATCAGAAGAAACTTAACACCAATATCCTAAAAGGATTAAGGTAATAGTTAAATATCGAGATCAGATTTCATATAATAAAAGGGGAATTAATATAGGCTCAGATAGGCAAATGACACAATCACGTCCAAAAAAAAATTGAAGAAGGATAACCAATAAAAAATTATGTTTTGTAAACCAGATCATTTTCCAGAATAAAGCCAAAGTTTAGATCAAGATCTAGTTGGAGTTTATATTGACGAGATAAAACTAAGTTTTATTTTTCCAATAAATATTTGCCTTGCTTTTGCGATTTTTCTTACGTTTTCCTCCGTACCCTCCGTTCCTGTTTTACTACCCTATGTCATTCCCTTGATAACTATGTTTCTAATTCAATCTCACTTTGTTTTATGTGTCATACGCCTTACTTTTCCATAGCGTTTATTTTGGGTTAGTAGTTATTTAACATTAGTAAGTCTTTACTTTTAGATTGAAATTATAATTGTATAGTAATTGTAACTTTCTAGTTTACTTTAGTTTGGTAACCACATGGTCTTATTGATTCGTATTCTCTATTTGTTACTTTAACGTCTAACTTTCGAATTATAAAATAAAGAATTTAACATGCTGTTGATATTTTTGTTCAGCTTATTTTGTTAGTCTTTGCTTTAAATATACAAACCATCATAAATTTATAACCGTTTTAAATATATGCATGTTCGAAGCAGAATTGGGATATTTAACTGGTGAAAGGTGCCTTTGAGACGCCCTTTTGGAATTTCTTAAGGGTATTATTGGAGACTTTTTGTTAAAGCCCATTTGGCTTCTTGCCAACAGCCAAACAGAAAAATCAATATATCTGGAATAAAAAACCGTTACGTAAGAAATTCTGTATAATTTCCTTCAGTATGTATAGATTATATTCCTTTTGGTTACGTAAAGGTTTTTATTTAAAAAATACATAATGTTAGTCTAAGTTAAAGTCTAATCAAGAATTATAAAATATGAATTAGGTGACTGTATAATTAACACACTGGACTTATTTATCCACAGGGTCAATACAATATGCCTTACACGATAGCTTTTACTTGCTCCTTCTCGTCGAGTCTTGTTTCTAAAGCATATGTCATTATTGGCCTTATACTGACTTAATAAATTCTTGACTTCATCTCGGTGTTAATGTATCTATTTCGCCATATAGTGTTATCAAGGCATTCTGCCAGTCTATTTGCTTTTTGTAGTTGATCTCTCACTTCTTTGTCCAGGTCTCCATAGCTGGACAGTGTAATTCCAGGGTATGTGTGGACCAATATTTGCAGACTATCTTCATTTTGGGCTATCAATATTGCATCGTCTGCGTAACCGAGTATTTTTATTTCTTTGTTTCCCATTTTGTATCATATTCCTTTGTTAACGCTTTTGATGATTTCATTCATTATTCAATTGAAAAACATAGGGTTCAATGAGTCCCCTTGTTTCATTCCGCTGCCTATTTTTTCTAGAGGTTCTGACCATCTACTCTGACTTCCATTTTGTTGTTTTGGTAGATATTTTCGATAGTTTTTATAATATTTAGGGGAACTTCTCTATTATACAGAAAATAAATTATATCTTTGAGTCCTACTCTGTTAAACGCTTTCTTTAAGTTAATCAGACACAGAAATGTTGGTCTATATTATACTCTAGTGACTTCTCAGGAATTTGCTTTATAACGAATATTGCATCTATACACGATCTTATACTACGAAAACTCTGTTGTTCATCTGCTGAACTTATCCTCTGATTTATTAGTACTTGTAAAATTTTGGTTGTAAGTTTTAGGGTAATATTTAACAGGTTTATACCTCTGTAGTTTTCTGGCTATTTTTTATCTCTTTTTATAATCTTATTAATTAATATTGTTAATTGCTCTGTCATTGCTGCTCCACAATATTTCAGTAATTCGTTTGGTATCCCGTCTTTACCTGCTGCTCTTCAGTTTTTCAAGTATTCTACGAACTTCGTGTACTTTTATATTAAGTACTTTATTTGTGGTAATTTCTGATATTTCCGGTTCTAGTGTCGTTTGCTTTTCCTCTGCATAGAGGAAGTCTTTTAGGTAGTCAATCCACGTATCCTTTTCTATATGTTTTGGTTCTATTAGTTCCTTTACTTCCGTTCTTTTACCTTTTATAAAGCGCTTTTTAATAGTGTATTTATATTGTTATTTGTGAGGGAAAAATGTATTATTAATAGGTATTTCGTTTAGGCTGCAGAGGTCCGTCAGAAGGTACTCTTCTGTACTCTATTATTCGGATGAGTTCTTTTAAACTCTAGCCCGGTCAATTGCCAGATGTTTCTGATAAAGGTAACCTTTTTTATTTCATTGAACTAGGTTGTAAGGTTCTTTAAAAAGGATGTTCTAATTCTACCTGGATCACGATTTCTCAAATATTTTTTCTTGCAGATGGGCTTGTAAAAGGACATACCTGAATTCGTTTCGATTAATGTGTCTGAATTATTGTAGCTACTGAGATTTCATGGTGGTCAGTACAGCATAAAAAGGACAGATAGGACGTAGCATCACAGCATTCTTACTTTTATTTCAAGAAAGTATAATTTCTATATACTGGTTGTTGGTCCATTCTTCATTTATTATGGTGACGAGGTACTGGGCTTTGGTTTACGTAGAGTTAACGTTCTGTTATCTTTTCCGTGCTAATTATCAGAAGTATTGTCTTGTTTACGTTTATATTAAGTCCATATTGTTTACTGTAATACATATTTGTTTATAAGGACTTGTAGGTCTTCTAGGTTGTCCGCAAATACTATGTTTATGGTGTCATCTGCATATCTGATGTTGTTTAGCAGGTGTTTGTTTAGTAGAATACCCTTTTCAGTTTCACGATCATCTTAAACTTGATAATTAATCGTTTTTGTTGTTTTTATCACCGATAAAAGTTCTCTCTTTTTATTTTCTCATAAATCTACATTTCGAAAGCGAATCATTTTATCTTATTTATTAAAAAACACGCATGAGACTGCGTTTAATACTCCACGTAGTGTGTAATCGTGCGATCTTTCGTTACATTGTGTTTAATGACGTTTTTATTTCATTGCGTTAATCATAATTCAGTACAATCAATACAGTACAACTAATTAATTGTTTATTAAACAAGGAATCGAGTTTAGGGATTTTTCAATAGTTAATCTTCAAGTCTTATTTTTTTTATTTAATTTAACGTGCTTGTGACAGCTTCGGCCATTAGCACGAGGCACCGTGGATACAATTATATATAAGGTACAATTACATATTATAATATACTATAGTTATATATTATTTAGTAAGTTTTCTAGCTTCGGGAACTGGATAGCTGTGATGACTTGGCTCTGGTTCGATAATATATCTGTGATGTCGCCCTTCATGCCCAGTTTTTGGCGTCGTTTATTGTAATGTGGGCAGTCCACAAGGATGTGTAGAACGCTTAGTGGAGATTGGCAATAGTGACAGATTGGCTTAGATGTAGAATTCATTAGGTGACCATGTGTAAATCTGGTGTGACCGATACGCAATCTTCTAGCAATAACCATCTCATTTCTAGTTATACCAGGGATGACGAACCGCTCAATCGTCTGATCTATTTGGTGTAAAAATGTAGTGGATTGTTTCCAATGATTTTGCCAGTAATTTCGTACGAGTTTCTTTATACTAGTTTTTAGGTCACTGGCAATTTGTATATTACGTGGTGTACAATTGGATCCAGCAGCTTCTTTGGCAAAGCGATCGGCGTTGTCGTTACCCATAATCCCGATGTGGGAGGGAATCCATATGATAGTGATATGGATGTCGTGGATGATAACATTTTGGTAAATGTCATGGATTTTTTCTACAAGAGGGTGATTAGTAAATAGATTATTGATGGACTGTATAGAGGCAAGGGAGTCTGTACAGATGGCAATATGTTGATTGGGTGCTGTACAGAGTTTGAAGGCTTGGTAAATAGCATACAGTTCACCAGTGTGAACGCTGCATGTGGCAGATATTTGACATGAACTAACGACTATTTCCGTAGTGGTAACCGCACAACCAACCCCCGTTTCGCTCTTTGATGCGTCAGTGTAAAGTACCCGATCGAATTTCTTAAAATTAAGAATTTCTAGTAAGGATTTCCTAATCAAATCCTGGTTGGTTTCTGCCTTACTAAACTTTGTAAGTAACACATTAAATTAAAGTTTTGGTCCAAGCAGAATTCTGCGGGATCGGGAGAGGGTTAGTTAGGGATAAATTTATATGTGGTATTAAAGTTGGAAGTAGGAGGGCGATAGTTTGTATGCGTGGAGCAGGAGGGTGAGTACTAGTATAGTTGGGTAATGTCAGCAGTGTGTGTACTGGATTAGAAAGGTTAGCTGAAGTAGAGGCAGCATAAGAAAGGAGGAGATAATGGCGCCTAAGCCAAAGAGGGGGTTCGTTGGCTTCGCGGTAGAGGCTCTCAGCTGGACTGCTACGAAAAGCTCCTAAACAGAGGCGGATAGCAGTATTATGTACTGAATTAAGGGTTTGTAAGGATGTTTTGGATGCTGACATATATATAAAGCTGCCGTAATCGAGTTTAGGGCGAATAAGAGACGTATATACTTTTAATAGTGTACATTCGCTAGCGCCCCGTTGGTAGTGGGAAAGTGTTTTGATAATATTTAAACGTTTTAGGCACTCTGCTCTAGTTTCCTGAATATGTAGTTTCCAAGAAAGTCGGAAGTCGAATATTAGTCCTAGAATTTTGCGGTGATCAAGAGTGGTGGCAGTGGAGAGTGTTTTTCTGGTGAAAATGTCACTGATGTTTGGAGAAGTTTGCAAGTAGTAGTGGTCGCAACACCATGACAATAAATTACAAGGTCATCAGCATATGTAGTAAATTTGACTGAGGAGGGAAGACTGTGCGTCAAGTCTTGATTAGGTGAATTAGGTGAATATAGAAAGGTTTAGTAATACAAGTATAATATAATGGGTATTGGCATGCAATTTTAAAAAAGGCACAAATAGGCAAAATTCACCGCATTAGTAATTATTTTATAGATTTTGTTTTATTTCGAAACATAGAATTCACATTAATTACGCAGGGTGATTAGTGTCTATAGAATTTTATAGAAAAATATTACGTGGTATAAAAACTAAGGGTAACAATAACTTTTAAATTATTAGATTATACAGACTGTAGCTAGATAATGTTATCAAAGCGATTTCTAAATTATGTTGACCCATAAGTCATGAAATTTTAAATAAATTTTCATTTTTAATAATGATATGGTGATATCATAAAGAAAAAGGAAGTTTTATAAACTACATAGTTTAATAATAGAAAATACTTTGTTCACATAATATCGATTACTACTGGACTATACCTACAAATTGAAAAGGTCCCAAAATATTGAAATTCTGAAAGAATTTTAATTTAAATTTGAGAACTTATTTTTAGGAATCTCAAAACAATGTTAAAAATACCGTGGAAAATAGCGGCATAAACGTAAATATTTAGTAGATTGAGTTAGTGAGAATAAATTTATGAAATTATAAACTCAGCCGAAGGAAAATTAATTTTATGACGTACTAATGTTCCAGATTCAACCATGGAGTTACTTAATTGAATTAAGACAAATATATTTTATGCTGATCTCTTTCAAGTTTAAATGTTGTAGCTGTATTTAGAATTATTACAATAATGTTTTTTTTTGTTATATATTTTACAAACAGTTTGTATTATGTTTGTGCAACATTATAAACGTTACAATCACCCTAATTTTAAAAAATGGTTACCAGAAAAACGTTCATCTTAAAATGTTTATGACTTATAGTTTTGTCGGAGCTCGTCTAAAACAGTTAAAATATTGTACAGTCTAGTGTAACTCTACTCCGCAAAGTTATTGATAGTACTTTATTATTCTTTAGCTTTTAAGCGATAGGTACACTTCTGAAAGTATCTGTCGTTCACCCGTCATTTCTTTGGTCTGATTAATAGAAAAAATACATCAATAAACTTGTTTTGGTTTGTTTTCATGTCTTATATGCTGTAGGAACATGTTTTTCGTAATATATTTTAAAATTATCTTGTATTTTCTAATTTACTAGATTCTTAATGTCTTTCAGTAAAAATTAATCACTGAGAGTTCCCGAAACAACTATTAAAACTAATCCAAAAAATAATAGAACAAAACAGAATTCCTCAAGAATGGAGATCAAGCATCCTAATACCTCTCTTCAAAAGGGGACACAAATCGGACGCTCAAAATTACAGAGGAATTAATTTATTAAATACAACACTAAAATTAACAACCAAAGTGATAACAAATAAACTGAATGAAATTATAACACTAGCAGAAGAACAACAATGTTTTAGGTCGGGAAGATCATGCACCGACTCTATTATATATATATATATATATATATATATATATATATATATATATATATATATATATATATATATATATATATATATATATATATATAATAATGACAGATTAGAAGCCTTCGAGTTATGGGCCTACAGAATGATATTAAGAATAAGTTGGGTGGATAGAGTCACGAATGTCGAGGTGTTGAGAAGAATGGGAAAAGATAAAGAGGTTTTAAATACAAAATTAAAGTCAGAAAACTGCAATATCTCGGACATGTTATGAGGGGCGAGCGTTATAACTTGTTGAAATTAATAATGCAAGGAAGAATACAGGGTAGAAGGAGTCGCCGAAGAAGATGCATCTCCTGGGTAAACAATTTGAGAGCTTGGTTTAACTGCACTTCTGCTGACCTCTTTAGAGCAGCGGTATCAAAAGTGCGAATTGCCACGATGGTTGCCAACCTTCTCAGAGGAGATGGCGCATGAAGAAAATGAAGTGCAAGAGAAATCATTAGAATACAACAAACCGGCATATCTATATTTCGTTGACCTTAAGAAGGCATTTGACCGGGTAAAATTAAAGAACGTTATCCACTTACTGTACGCAAGAGAAATACCTCTAGGAATTATCGAAACGATTGAAAAATTTTACCAAAACAACACAGTAAAAGTAAAAGTGGAAGAAGAACTAGAAGCTGGCAATGGGATAAAACAGGGAGATTGCCTGAGTCCTTTATTGTTCAACCTGATTATGGATGAAATAATAAAATAAGAAAGAACTAAAAAAGGATGGGGAAAATGGGAGAAAAACAACTTAAAATAATCTGCTATGCAGACAACGCAATACTACTCTCTCAAAGTGACGACGATTTACAACGTAGGCTGCACCAGAAAAAGACAACACACAACAGACAACATAGTTACAACACCAAATTTACTAAGATGTAGATTGGAGCTTAAAGGTCAGATAATAGAACAAGTGATGGAGTTTAAATATCTAGGCATCAATTATCTAGCTACGGAAAGCTCAAAACTGAAGTGGAAGATCAAGCGAATATAGCAAACAGAGACGCAAGCTGCCTGAATGAAACAATATGGAAAAATAAAAATATCGGGAAGAAAATGAAAGGCAGAATTTACAAAACAGTCATCAGACCAATAATGACATACGCGGCAGAAACACGACCTGACACAAAGAGGAAAAAAGGATGTTAGAAACAGCAAAGATGAAAACATTTGAAAAAAATAAATGGCAAGACACTATAGGACAGAGCTAGAAGAACAGATATACGACGTAGATGCAAGGTGGAGAACATCAAGAACTGGATAAGAAATAGAAAAGTAGAATGGAACGATCATATTAGCCAAATGACAACAAATAGGGTAGTAACGACGGCAGAGACGGTTCCCCAATAGAAAGACGATCAGTAGGAAGACCACGAAAACGATGGAATGACAACTTACTGGAGGCACATTGAAAAACAGACAGAGTCATATCTATATAAAATAAAGAAGAAGAAGAAGAAGAAGAAAAAGGAGAGTTCCAGAATTTCAAGACCAAATCTTTCGAGTACAACGAATATGTACATTAAATTGTTGTACATTTTAAACAATCATATGACTCTTAAATTAAAAGTAATGGTAGAAGTGGTAGGAGGTGTGTATAGGATTCATGAGCATGTATCGGAATTGTTAGCAGTATACCAGGTGAATTTTAAATCAAAATGGGTCTAAGAAAGGGCGACCTACTTTACTCTTCGTTATTTAACTTTACTTGAGAATACACAGTTAGGAAAGCAGATTATCCAGAAGCGGGGCCAAGGTTTTACCCTTTTTGCCTTTAGGTCAATGAAGATAATACTAACTATGGTAGTTATCCAAAATCTAAGACGAAGAATTTGACAAATTTCGATGAATAGTCATTCGAAAAGTCAGCAAATACTTTAAATACTTAGAAGCATTGATAATATTCGAAAACAGTTATGACAAAGATAAGGCAGAGACATAAATGTCAGGAAATAGAGTGTATTACTCCCTATCGACGCTGTTTAAATTGCTCTCAGAGACAGCTAAAACAAAGTTATATAAAACTATAATTTGCCCCATAATAACGTATGGAAGTGAAACGTGGACACTAAACCAACGTGAAACAACAAAATTATTAGTCCTAGAACGTAAAATCCTACGGACGGACTTGTAGAGACCATATTAACAGGAAAGTGGACACAAAGACATAACCTGGAACTCCAAGTACTCTATGGAGACGAAAACATAGTACGGTACAATAAGTTAAATAGTATAAGATGGGCAGAATATGTACTGGAATTAAATGATGAAAGATTACAAATACAACCTGCTGAGTAAAGGTCCAATGGCAGAAAGTCAGTTGGCCGCCCAAGAAAAAAATAGAAGTATACAGTAACGAGTGATCTATTTAAGATGGGGGTGGAACAATAAGAGATTGCTGCACAAGACCGGCAAGTGTGGAGAAAAATAGTAAACTCTGCCAAGACTTATCTGTAAAGTTGTAGAGCCAAGAAAGAAAAGCAAGAAGAAAAGGCCACTGCGAATTCCAAATAAAAACTGAAGATCCAGTTTACATTTTATAGTGAGCGTTTAAATATATTCTTCAGGAGGCATGTAGATTGAACCATAGGCATATACGAATAAACCGCTAGTGTGGCTTTGGGACTATAGCATGATAGTCTACCTCTTGCTAAATCTTGTAGTCATGCCATCCCTCAAGCTAATTTAAATTGCTTAAACAACGCTTTTTAACTGAAACAAGTGCATGATGAGTAGCGAGTATTCCTCCTCTAGCTCTTATTACTGTCGTATCGTATTTGAAACGGGATTTGATAACGGTCTGGGCAAGATTGCAGTTAATGAATCGTTCTCCAACTCTTCTGTAGACGTGGTTGCGACCATATGAGTTCCATAATAGGATTCTGGTGAAAAGTGAAAAGAAAAAAAATACTGCGGACTATCTATGAGTCTTGCAGAGAAGAGACAACAGGAGAATGGAGAAGAAGACACAATGATGAACTCCAGACAGTATATGGAGATGAAAACATAGTACGCTACATTAAAGCAAACCGAATAAGATGGGCGGGCCACGTACTAAGATCGAGTGACGAAAGACTCCTGAACATTCTGGGAAAGGCCCGATGGCAGAAGGTCAGTTGGTCGCTAAAGAAAGAGATGAAAGGACGCAGTAGCCAGTGATCTACGCAAAATGGGAATACAGCAATGGGAAATAGCTGCTCAGAACCAAAAACAATGGAGGGAAATAGTAAACGCGGCCAAGACTCACATAGAATTGTAGAGCCAAATGATGATGATGATTCTGGTGAAAAGTGAAAAGAACATTTTTCTATTTGTCGATATTCCACTGAATATGTGTTCTTGCAAATTCTAAGGGACGAGCTTTATGATTTTGGAGAATACGTGAAACTTTGGCAGGGCGTCTAGACTTTAATTTGCTTTTTTTAATCGTCGTCTAACTTTTATTGAATTCACAATAACTTGTCTAACATTTAGTAGCTCATCTCTAAGGAGCATCAATGTCAAAGAGCGATTTCGTATAGAATCATGAATCAAAAAATGGTCATCAATTGTGGTTATGCTCCTTGGACGTCCTTAACCAGGCCTTCGTAAAAAATTTCCTCTCTCATGGTACCTTTTTAAAGTATACGAAAGTGTTGATTGACTGCTCCTGAGACGTCGTGAGATATCTTTTTGTGTCTATCCTTCCTCGTACATAATTACAATCTGTGCTGCTTGGGCTTCACCACAGTGTTGAATTAGTGGCATACGTATTTTAAACTTAGTTAAATCAAAGCAATTTTTTTTATACGAAGAAGGTTTTTTATGATAAAATACACGAATGACATTGAACGCTAAATAAACGTCAAAATAAACATCAAAATATTTCAAACCAATTGAGTAGGTCAGCCTACTATAAGAGTAAAATCAATAATCTAAAATTATTTTAAAATAATTTTGACTACAAAAAAAATGAAAAATTCCAAAATATTCGATGTTTTTGTCCCTGAGTATATGAAATATATATATTTTTAATTTTTTGATAAAAATTATTGTACCCACCTATTACCTTATAAGTTTCACAGTTTATTCATAGGTTTTTTATTTATTTATTTAAAAATAGTTTTTGGTGTTTTTACATCCACTAGCGAATTTTTTCTTCGCGCTTTTAAGAGATTGCCCTAAACCGCTATTCATAAATTTTTCCTTGAAAAATATCGTAAACTTAAAAAGCTTATTATATGATGTAATAAATCATTTCTAGAATTTTCAAATTGCATTTACAGCTCCATCCATCAACTATCAATATACATACTTAATGGTAAATTTTAAAGACAGGAGATTATTTGTTTAGCACTTCCCATATCAATCACTTCACTGTAAAATTTATAATAAAAATGAAAACAAACTAAACTTTTTACAATAAAAATAAATTTTTATTACGCAAATTGAAGATGAGTCTAATTTTGACAACTACGCGAAAATTTTTAATCAATTTTGAACTATTTATGGAATTGGCGGTGTCTTGATGGAAATATTGGCTTCATGATATCACATCAAGCAAAACGCTTTTTTTAATATTTAAAGAATATATCGGCATATTTCGTTGGAACAGCAGATTCTTCAGAATAATAATAATTTTGAAGTGCTATAAAGGGTGTTTCAAAAAGGTATGTCATAAATTAAATCACGCATTCCGGGGACAAAAATAAATTGATTGAATCCAACTTACCTTAAGTACAAAAGTGTACACAAAAAAAGTTACAGCCCTTTGAAGTTACAAAATAAAAATTGTTTTTTGCATTATCTCCTAAACTACTTTTGACACTACTACGACATTTTGTAATAAAAATAGACACGTTACTTTCTTGTTCTGAAAGCATTTGCAGCATTGATAAACAAGAAACAACAAAATATAAGCGAACAGAAAAATTTTAAGGGGGGTGTGCAGTCCTAAATCCTCCCAAACTTGTGAGAACGTTAAAATCAAATGAATTTTGTGGTATCATTAGTTTAACACATTATTTTTTTTATCACTTTTTTCAAAAAACAGTTTTTATTGAGTTACGGCCCTTTTCATTAACCTTTAAAAAATTACGTGCAAATTAATAAATGGCTTAAATGAATTAATAAGTACAAAAAATGTCTATAACCTCTATAAATGTGATATTACAATAAATGTTCAATATGACCCGCATTTTCTTTCAATACACATTCGGTATCGTTGTAATAAGAAAACCGACTGCGCTGAAAAATCATATTTTTCTGACGAAATTGAGTTTGCAGCTTCAATTATTCTAACCCTCAATTGTTGTTCGTCCTCTATTGTTTCAGAATACAATTTCTCTTTCATAAATCCTAAAAAGCACCAGTCCATGGGGTTAAGACCTGGACTTCTGGGTGGCCAAGAAATAGGTGCGTCACGACCCCTTCCAATCCACCGACCAGGATACTACCTGCAAAGGAATTCCCGGACTTCATTACTGTAATGCGGTGGAGCGCCATCTTGTAGAAACCATATATTTTGCCTTATTGCAATATTCATTTCTTCCAAATACTCTTGTAAATCGTTTGCCAACAACTGCAAATAATTATTACCATTTAAGTTGTTGCCTTATTTCCTTGACATTCACCTGCGATATTCTCGATAGTTTATTGAAATCATAATTTAATCTGATCCAACTTACCCAAAGTTAAATGCATATCTGCCATTTCCTGAAATGTGTAGGCCATTATAATATCAAAATTTTTAGTTTTAATCTTATTCACACAATAAATGATAGCTTCAAATTATTGACTATTATTGATGGAACTGTTTGTAATTATTGTATCCGTAGAAACTAATTGTAATTTTATGGCCAACTAGGAAAACACTAGTCTTTCGAAAAAGTGATAAGAGGCAAAAAAGTTTTAAAAATAATGTGTTAAACTAATGATGCCACAAAATTCATTAGATTTGAACGTACTCAAAAGTTTGGGGGGATTTAGGGCTGCACACTCCCCTTAAAATTTTTCTGTGCGCTTAGATTTTGTTGTTTCTTTAGTATGAAAAATGCTTTCAGAACAAGAAAGTAACGTGTCCATTTTTATTACAAAATGTCAAGTAGTTTAGGAGATAATGCAAAAAAACAATTTTTATTTTGTACCTTCAAAGGGCTGTAACTTTTTTTGTGTACACTTTTGTACTAAGTTAAGTTGGATTCAATCACTTTATTTTTATCTCCGGAATGCGTGATTTAATTTAAGTATGACATACCTTTTTGAAACACCCTGTATTATAAAGCTAGTATAAAAGTTTAA
The DNA here is from genome assembly GCF_040954645.1 of Diabrotica undecimpunctata. Taxonomy (NCBI): domain Eukaryota; kingdom Metazoa; phylum Arthropoda; class Insecta; order Coleoptera; family Chrysomelidae; genus Diabrotica; species Diabrotica undecimpunctata. Next base: position 14,712 of record NW_027314003.1, read on the forward strand.
AATTATGATGCATCTGAAGAAGCTGATGTTTAACGAAACATACATTCGATAATATTGCGTGAAAATTGAAAGACGATTGTTTTGTTTTATACTATATTAATAATATATTTTAAATTCACTTAAAAAATATATCCTGACACCCAATTCTAAGCTAAAATTCGGTATATACTACTATATCAAAGTTCTTTTGTGGATTGCAAGAATTTTAATTTATTTTGTAAAAAGAAAGTCTTGCGTTTATAAAATTACATTCTTCTGCATTTTACTTAAACAGAGCTTGGAAATGGAAGTGTAATTGTACGTGGTAACCGACAAAATGTGGATAATTTGGAGTGCTATGTGCCATTCCATTGTGTACAACATTTCGAATGGAAATTTTCAAGTTAAAAGATCAATAATGGTGTCTGGATGTCTGAAGAGATAAAAAAGGAAAATAGACAGTGGTTTCCCATTATATTATTAGATAAACTGTTTGAAAGTTTAATTAATGAAAAAAAAACATTAAAACGGATTTAAAAGATAAATTTATTTTTATAATTGGCCATTCTTAGGGATCAGTCTGAAGGAACAAAGGATTAGACTGAACTTTATTAAATTATTACAATAAATTACATTATTACCCCCGTTTTACCGAAATTACTCATTTTCTTCAGATTAAGCCGATCTGGTGTCTTTAGACAGTTTAAAAATATCTAGATGTTTTTACCCGCGTTTGGGATTAAACCCAGGCCTTCTGCGTAATAGTGAGACATTCGACCGTTTGAGTTTCGGTTCACCTAGACATAATAATTATTTTTATAATAAAATAAAAATAGTCATCATTTAAGCTTAAGGGTACTTTTTTGCTATCTAGAAATCATACCCAAAAGCTAAATTTTGCCGAGAATGTCAATTTTGGGATCTTAAAAAGATACAAAAGAGGGTGTCATACTTACCCCTGAGCTTCCCCTAAAACCCCTCCCGGAGGGGGAGAAATTGGAAAACATCGATTTACCAAGAAACTCTATGCCGTAAACCTCGAAAAAAATGTTTTAAACAAGAAATATAGCTAAGATAATTTTAAACAAAAATGTTAGTTTGCAATTTTTGTGTAGAATAAACCATTCTCTCAGAAATAACCGCGATTTTGAATTTCAGATACGTTCACGAAATCAATTTTTTTAATTAAAGGATCAACTCGACGGTAAAGATCTTGTGTCTTTTGATCAGAGTGTCCCATCGACAAAAATTAAAATGGATTTTAAAATAAGTGCGCAGCATGCGAGGTTCTACAGCGTCAGGCCTAGGACGGAGCCCTGCGGGACCCCAGCCGTTACATCCACCATCATACCATCCTCTACCACAATCTTCCTCTCGGAAAGATAAGCAGCGACCATATTCCTCAGATACCCAGGACAATTCCTTGCTTTCAAATAGCTTATTACGTCACCCCACTGCAATGCTGTAAAAGCATTTCGGACGTTCAAGAGAATCAGGATGACTCATCGGTCTTCTTCTTTAAGTTCCATCTTCTATCGAAGGTTGGAAATCATCATGGCTATGCGGACTCTGTTGACTGCCGCTTTAAAAAGTTCTGCACTACTGCATTCAAACTATTCCCTTAAGTTCTTAAGCCAGGATATTCTTCGTCTTCCCACATTTCGCTTTCCTCGGAATTTGCCTTACATAATAATGCGTATTTTTGCCCTCTCATCACATGTCCTAAGTACTCAAGTTTTCGACTTTTGATGGTTAATATTATTTCCGCCTCATTTCCTATCCTTCTAGTTACTTCCACGTTTGACATTCTTTGAATCCTTGATATTAGTAGGATTCTTCTGTAACACCAAAATTCAAAGGCGGCCAACTTATTCAGAAGGACTTGTTTTAGTGTCCACACTACCAAGTCATAAAGAAGAGTAGAGAACACTTAACATCGAAGCATTCTCAGGTGATCATCTCAGGACTCATCGGTGATCAGCCCCAATTTCCTGTGCCACTGTCAGCGCATCCACTATACCTTTATCCTTTCAGAAACCATATTATCTCGGAAAATCATAATCACCTCCTCGATACGTGCACGTAACATTATATCGGCAAGGCAAATAGCGCGATATTTGCCTGCCTTGAACTTAGGTAGGAGCACGAGACTCGAGATTTTCCAGGGATATCGAGATTTTCGAGGAATCCCGGCAAGAAGAGCATTCATGTGCTCCAGCAGCAACGTGGGCACCAAACGGCCGAGACGTAAAACCACCTCAGTCGGGACACCATCTAGACCGAGAGCCCTGCCAGACTTAAATTAGTGAAACAGGCCTAATGAATATGCTACTCTGTATACACTTATGTATGTCAACTCCTTATATATTGATGGATAAACCTTTTTAACGTCACCTTCACTCTATATTATTCTGTACACGTCAATATTTTTAGTTCCAAAAGTTTTTTTTTTGTTATAGTTATAACGACTACGTTTTCCTTTGAGTTTTTTTAGTTCGTCGTTTATTTCTTGTTCCTGTAACCATAATCCTTTAAAATTTAAAATTGCTATACTTAACCTATCTATTATTTTAGTTCGTTTATCTTCAACTTACTTGACTTTTGATCCGAGCGGCCTTTTAATTGAATGCGTCTGACTATTTGTAATTTTCACAGTACAGATTACTTGATAGCTACGTAAATCGCGAAAACTCTTCAGTGGTTATACGGCATTAAGCTTGGGGAACGTGAAATTAGAATTTGTTAGCAGCTGGATTTTTTTCTGGAATTCTGGCCTTATTTGTCGGGCGTAATTAATATTTTTCAGTTTTGTTGAAGACAGTATCAAACACCACCTCCAAGTTCCATTATTACGACCAAGGACAGAACTCCGATTAAGCTTGTGCTATGGAACTGTGTGGGACTGTTTAAGTATCATCTCATCATCATCACGTAGCGCTACAACCCTGGGTGGCTCTTGGCTGACTATACTTTTTTCCAATTTGTTCGGTCTTCCATCAACCTAGGGTCAAATGGAATCTTCATTTTCCGGAGATCTGCTTGGATGTTATCTCTCCATCGCATTCTGGGACGTCCGAGTGGTCTTTTGCCTGTGGGAATCTCCTCCTATACCAGTTTTACAAATCTCTCGTTATGCAATCTGTGCACGTGGCCTGCCAATCTTAGTCGCTGTGATTTAGTTTTTTGGACAATATCGGCGTCATTGTAGAGTGCTTTTAATTTAAGTATCATCTACTAGAGTGTAAGTCGAAATGGACTGATAATACCCTACGTTTCAGAGTACAAAGGCTACTAAAGCAATAATAATGCTGATAAACTGGCCTTAGAAGGCGCCTTGTATGCCAATAATTGGTGCGGAGCCTAGCTTTGAGCTTGCGATCACATACAAAACAACAACATTGATAAATGGGTACAAGAAAAGTATTTTTAATAGTGAAGAAACGCATCACGACAAAAACAGCTAGAGTTCATTCAAGGACATTCAGTCAAATTTACTTACTATCGACTTACTGACCCACAATCGAACGAGTGTGGGAGAGATAGTGGTGAAACGGCTCTACGCGTCTTATGTAAGAGTGATTGAGTCTTAATCATCTCAAGGCTATGGAAGGTCATTATGAGAATTGGGTTGAATGAGAAACTACTCTGAGATAGCGCG
>NW_027314004.1:0-18346 GCF_040954645.1 Diabrotica undecimpunctata
CGCGCTATCTCGAGAGTCAATTAAAAAGGCTTACTGGTAAAAAGATTGAAGCTAAATAATATACTTACAAAAAAGAAATATATTCATAGAACACCCAAGACAACCCAAGACTGAACTTATTCGAAACAGAAAGATTCAGTCGTTAGTCAAAGTTTCCCAAAAGAAATTTCTGCCAAAACCAAAAAAAAGCACGAATTCTAAAAAAAACTCTGTAACACAGTTTCACCAAAGTTTTCACCAAAATCATACACAATAGAATATATAACAAATGCGAAGCAAATATATCGGAGTCCACAGTTCGGATTCCGAAGCGCATTGGGCACAAGAGAGGCGATCTTCAATCTGCAAGTTTTAATTCAAAGATGCAGAGACATGCACAAGGACGTCCACTTGTGCTTCATCGACTTCTCCAAGGCGTTTGACAAGGTCAAACATGATAAACTCATGGAAATGCTCAGGAAGATGCATATTGATGGCAAGGATCTGCGCATAATAACCAGTCTCTATTGGAACCAAAGTGCTGAGATAAAGATGGGCAACTTACACAGTGGGAAGATAGATATTAAAAAGGGTGTACGACAGGGATGCGTCCTCTCGCCGCTCCTGTTCAATATATACTCTGAACAAATCTTCAGAGAAGCACTGTGAGAAGTTTCGGAGGGTATCAAAGTAAACGGAGAGGTAATCAATAATATTAGATATGCTGACGACACAGTTATTATCGCAAATGACTGCAACGAGCTTCAAAGACTCATGCAAAGTATATACACAGCAAGTCAAGAATATGGTTTAGAACTCAATACAACCACAAACTAAATGGCATGCTCATCAGCAGAACACAACAACCTCCGATGCAATTGACATTAAACAACCGAAAAATAGAACAAGTGTAGACATACACATACCTTGGAACCACAGTCAACACAAAATGGGACCAGTCAACAGAAATAAGATCACGAATTGAAAAAGCGCGAAACGCGTTCAACAATATGAAAAAGTGGTTCACAAGCAAAATCTTAATGGAACTAAAATTAAGACTGGTCAAGTGTTATGTCTTCCCGGTCTTGTTCTATGGAGCAGAGGCATGGACCACAACGAAAGCCACCCTGAAGAAACTAGAATCCTTTGAGCTGTGGATATATCGCCGTATTCTTCGGATATCCTGGACAGACCACATCACTAAAGTGGAAGTAATGCAGAGAATGGGCAAAAGCAAAGAAATAATCTTCACCGTAAAGAAACGGAAGCTTGAGTACTTCGGACATGTCATGAAGCATACTAAGTACCGGCTGCTACAGTTAATAGTCCAAGGAAGAATCGACAGTAGGAGGGGACCGGGAAGAAGACGACACTCATGGATGCATAACCTGCGACAATGGTTCGGACTAACATCGACCGAACTATTCAGAGGTGCCGTAAACAAAGTCAAAATAGCCTTGTTAATAGCCAACGTCCAAAACGGATAGGGCAAAGGAAGAAGAAGAAGAACACAGGATTTTATGGTAACACAGGTTTTTATGATTTTTGTTGCCTATTATATGGTGATATAATAGGCAACAGACTATGGAGATATATTTTCTCCCAAAAATTGCTTCATAAAAGATTACATCAATTTGATTTTAGAAAAAAAACAGTCACCTATCGAAAATGGGCAAATATTGCTGCGTTTGTGGTTGATCTACGTATCATATAATTTGATTTTTAGGTATATTTTATTCTTTTGCCTACTATTTACCATTCTATATACTTACCGTATATACCGTATATAAAAAAAACCGTATAACAAAACCATATATAAAACAGATAACTCCACGGACCAAAGACAACAATCCCTAATGCCTCCCCCCCACTGCCCTCCCCCTCGTTCTATTGCCGTCGCACACCACAGCGCGGCGAGCGGCCACCCGCTTAACTTCAATGCAAGATTTAATTAAATCCAAGTCTTGATTTATTGTCGCTTGAGCCTCTAACCTCTCCCTCCGCCATACCCTTCTCTTTGCGCCCATTTTCCATTTTGTCCTCGCTACCAAACGTAACGTTCCGTTACTCCTTTCGCCCGCCAGTGGTCTTTCTACTGTCGTTGTTTTGTCGATGTTTCAAATAATACAATAGCTAGCAAAAAATTCAAGTAACTCGAATTAAAAAAAAATAACTGGTGCCCTTTATTTTATAATTTATTTTTAATAATAGAAAAGCTATACAGACAGATCTTATTAAAATACTTAACATAACATCCAGCTCACAACAAACTTACAGAAGGACATATATTAAAGATACCTACTAAGTCATCTTCTACTTAACTTTATTAAGGACTTATAATATTTACTGATTAATATTTAGACGCGCTATCTCAGAGTGAATATAGATAGGATATACCTCCTTCTCCTCCTCTATCCTTTATCCTTCGTAAGAATGTGGTGACGTTATGGTATTTGACGAATGGGTGCTATCCATTCTTCTCTCTCCTGGTGTGCTGTCTCAGACAGAGAGTAACCCGTAGCGCACTTTATTTGGTCTGACCATCGGAGTGGCGATCTTCCTCGGGTTCTTTTACCATCTACCTTGCCTTCAACCACCAATCTCTCCATGCCTTCCATTCGTCTGGTAATGTGTCCAAAGTACCTCAATCTATTTTGGTTGATAATTGTGGTAAGTCTAGTATTGATGTCGAGTTCTGTCAATATTGAGACATTTGTGTGATATGCTATCGCATTATTCTACGATATACCCACATTTCAAAGGCCATTATACGCCGTGAGTCGGACTTTTTAATGGTCCAAGTTTCTGACGTATAGGTAGCGATAGGAAAGACAAGCGTCCGTACTAGGCGCAGTTTCGTATTCCTGGTTATGTCCGTATCTTTTCAGATTTTAGTAAGTTTGACCGTTGCTGATCTGAACAGAACCTAAGTAATTGACGGCTTACCACTTCAAACCCCGCTACGTTCGTATTTCCGGCTGGTTATTTCTAATTCGATCGATTATCATTACCTTGGTCTCTTGTACATTAATTTTAAGTCCATATGCTAGTACTAAAGTGTCGTCAGCATAGCGGAGATTGCTGATTTTTCGGCCTGCGACTGGTATTCCTCCTTGCCACCCGTCGAATACAATGCACATGATTTGTTCGCTATATATATTGAATAACGTGGGAGAGATAATACATCCTTGACGAACACCGGCTTTTAGTTTAAAATTATCGGAGTATATGTTGTTGACTCTTACGTTTGCTGTGTTGTGGATATACAGTTGTTTCAGTTGGTATATTAGATGTTCGGTGGTACCCATTTCTCTCAGTATTCCCCACATTTTATGCCACTTTACAGTATCGAACGCTTTTTAGTAGTCGAGGAAGCACAAATATGTTTCTAGATTAAATTCTATACATTTTTCTATAATTTGTCTGAGATTGAGAATTTGTTCTCGTGTGCCTCTTCCAACGACAAATCCACATTGTTCTTGTGGGATCTGTGGTAAAAGTATTGATTTTAATCTCTCGTTAATTATAGTTAGCAGATCTTTACGTGCGTGGGAGATAAGGGCTATAGTGCGGTAGTTATTACAGTCAGTTGGTGAGCCTTTCTTATAAATGGGTAAGAAAGTGAGCTTACACCAACATCTGGCCATTGTCCTGTGTTCCAGATTTCATTACACAGTTTGAACATTACTTCAATTTCTATGTCTCCCATTTCTTTAAGTGCTTCCGCCGTGATTCCGTCTTCTGGGTTCTCTTTTGTTGGTAATTTTTGTGTTATCCTGTTTCTTGCATTAGCTGCATTTCTTTCTGGTATTTTTCATTTTTGAGAATTCTTTTAATTTAAAATACTCATTTTCTCGTTGTTTTTCTCTTTATTTCTTTTTTCCCATTAGCTATTTACTTAACGTGTTATATCATTTCATATTTTCGATTGTTACTTTTAGAAAGGAAACTTTTGAAATTTGTAAAAAAAGTAGTATTTTGTCATTTAAATTTCTTGAGTGTAAAAGCAGAGCTGCCTTTAAACCCAAATAACTCTTGAAATGAAAAATCAATACTCCCAATCAGGTCACTGACTGACCCCAACCCTCCTTCAAGGACAGCGACTCGCATTCCGGCGTTGAACTTTCCGGAAAATCTTAATTTTCGTCCGACCAATTGATCAAAGACAGTTTCTCGTCCACTACGACTTCCAATAAAAATGTAATAATCAACCACATGCGTAAACCGCAGGATTCGCGACCAATACGAAGAAGATTTCTAACCGCAACCACGCCCATTTTAACCGCAAACCAACCACAATAAGAGGTGACGTCGCGGCGTCGATAATTTGGCGACTGGAGGCGTCTTACCTCATACTTTCCGTCGTCGAATCGTATAGGGGTTTAACTGGATGGATAACCTATAATATCATATTTAATATGCATGATATTTTTAAATGAAACAAACTATTTCACTGATTTTTTTTTAATATACTCACGTGAAAAATTTTGTTCTACAAGGGCTGTAATGAAATTTTTTGTATTCATACGAATGCCATAAAATAAAAATAAATATATCATGTAACAAACATACCATGTATATATGTATAAGAACAGTGGGAATTTTGCAGAATATGGTTTTAATTAATTTGTTTTGTATAAAAATAAACCCATCACATTTCTCAATGTTTCGATTGTAAGAAATATTTTGGAGAGTACATTATGTAGTTAACATTGTGTAATTTGGTAAAACTTCTAGTTTTCTTGCATTTTATCTACAATTTGCGTAGAAAGAAGAAGAAAAGGCAAACACCTACAAGTATTTATCCAATTTTAATAATTTTTGGTATACATGTTTAGTATCCTTTGCTAGTAAAATGAATACATTTTCAACTTGATTTGTCAACTTACTGCAAAAACTGGTCCAATGATGTGTTGAGGATACACAATTTCTTATACAGTCATTGACACTCCTGGGCATGGTTATGACGAGGGTGGTCCTGTTTTGTATCTCATTCCAGGCTACTGCACTATGTTAAAGCTGCTTAAGTTTGTGGAGGGTGTTAAACTTAAAAGGGCTAACTTAAAAGCCTGTGACGTATCATGTCCCGGACTAGATCAATTGGAGACAAATAAGGCGATTGTAGTGGCTAAGGTAAATGGTTAATGTGATATTAATCCATAAGGGCTAAAGATTCTCGGCAACATACAGTCTGGCTTTATCTTGTTTAAAAATCTGATTTTAGATGGTAAGTAAGTATGGAATGAAATAATTCTCCACGACTTTGTACTAAATTGTCTCTAATAAAAATAATTGGTAATCTGCTACCATAAGCAATAGTACCATACTGCTTTAGAGAGCAGCTGATTTTATTCCCAGTCTCATATAATAATTTTTCTACACCATAGCAAACGGTTACGCTGGTGTCAGCTGTGAGAGTTAGCATCCAACTGCTGTATTTGGTCATATACCAACGTACCCATACCAACCATCCTACGATGTTTTTCAAACCACTGATTTAAGATGGCTCGAGTACTACTGAACCTGTCACGTAGAGCTAGAAGTCTTAATAGACGATCTTGTCGCTCTGTGGTCCCTTTATCACGTCCAGAATCCATCCCTAAGTGTTTTTGGTCTTCTTGAGTCCACGCTTGTTTACACTTCTATATACTTTATAAGGATCTATTGGTCCTTTTAAAAACTTCTCTTATCTATAGACCGGCTCCACGTAACCATTCAACAATTCAACTCCTCTCCAAGTCACTTAGCTGGGACACCAGACGAATTCTACGTACTCTATAAAAAAGGCTTCCCAATTAGCTATGGGAAATTTAAAATTTAACTGGTATCATAAGTTCACGTAAACTAAATGTCTCTTTATCACTATCACTAAACAGTTTACGTAGCCACCATTAATGTAATGTTTCTTTCAAGGAAACTTATCATAACCGTTGTAACCCAGACTTGGAACCATATCAAGCAGACTTGAAATACTGTTTAGACTGGGTTAAACACACGATAAGGCATACACCGGACCTGTATATGGCTACCTAATAATTTCGAGAGTTATTCGTGTCTACATTCTAAGACAAGTGTCTAGAATATCTGTAGTTGGAATGTCTAGATGGTGAAAGACTGAATTTCGTAAAATTTCGTGAGTTTCTATACCATTGGTTTTGCACGGTTTTTAACTTCCAAATTTCCATACTTTGGGCTAGTGGTGATTACTTTCTTTACAGCTTCGTCACAAATCTCATTACCCAAAATTCTGCTATGATATACAATCCAAATTAGTGTTACCTGCGTTTCAAATGAGAAATAACGATTAGTTATATCATGAGTAGTATGCTTTAAGGGGTATTCAGACTATACATTTAGGATAAAGTGGATGGAGGATATGGAATCCCTACAAATTTCTACAGTTTGAGTCTTCGGTAGGTGACCAGATTAATGCTTGAGTTATGGCGGATAGCTCATGAGTTGAATAGAAGAAAATGATAGGAAGTGATACGTTTTGAGAATTTTATTTTGGGTTGTTACATAACATCGAACTCCTGACTCACTTTTTAAAGTATCTGTACAAAAAACGTTATATACATTTACGTTGACCAATTCTTGATAATACTGTCTCAAAATTAGACTAATGGTTTTATTTTTGTCGAAATTCTCTTGGGGTTAGTGTAATTTCTAAAATATAATCAGTTCAGGGTTTTTAATTTAGCTATACTGATAATGAATAAAATGTACTGTGAAGCCAAAGATACAGTCAATGAATGCTGCAGAAAAGTAAATAGGTGGATAATACAGATTGATTTAGAACTGGAAGGTAGCAAAACCGAAGTGATTTCCTTTAAAGGCCTGAGAAATAGACCCTACCCGAGCTTCCAGTCTGGTGGTACTACATTAAAACATACAAACTGTGCGAAAGACTTAGGTACAGACCTAGACAGAGGCCTAAGATTTACAAAATACCTGAAAAGAGTAGTCAAACAGACGGATAGAAGAATTGCAGCTATCCAGAAAATTATACCCATTATAGGATGTTCTAACTGCAAAAAAAGAAGATAGTACCTTTGCGTGATACAATCGACACTCCTATATGAAATCGCTTTCTGGATAGGCGTACTGAAATATCAAATGTACAAAGACATGATATCAAGTGCACATAAAAAGTTCCATATGAAAATGATAAGTGCGTTCAAGACTACTTCGACGTTGCAGGTACGCTCCCCATACACCTCTTAGCTAAAGATAGAAAAATTTTCTACAAAATTCAACATTCTGCCACAGGTGAGAGCCGCCATACAGAATGGCAAAGTAAATGGGACGCAGGTAGTTAAGGCTCAATGAACGAAGACGGTATTCCTTGACTTGGTAGCGTGGTACAACTGTAAGTTTATGGCATGTATTCCTGAGAGATTAGATTTAACAGTACTAGAGACGTCTTTCCTATTTAGTGTAGAAACTTTCTAAACCTAATTCCAAAAAGGGAAATTGATGACTGTATATTATTATCTGTTGCTGAAATCTCACCAGAGTAAGTAAGAGAAGGGACAGATACATCTCTGGCAAAGATTAATATTTGCTAGGAGCTCTATGGTGGCTCTATCCTTCATAAAAATAGGTAGGCTTAGATGGGCTGGACATGTGTCAAGAGCAAATGAAAATTACCCACCCATTATTATCGGTCCCAGTGGGAAATAGGAGTAGAGGCAGATCACGACTGAGATAGAGGGACGGTGTGGACGAGGACGCAAGGAAAATCGGCGCGGCAAATTCGCAACGGTTGGCGATGAACAGAAACGACTGGCGAAATAGACTGGGGAAGGTCAAGGCTCAACTAAAGCTGTAGCACCACTGATGATGATGATGAGGAGCTCTATGGTTTAAATTTTGTTTGATTATTTTATAAGATATACTAGAAAGATGTGAAAGGATAAGTTATTGGTGACGTCATGATAAAACAATTTCGCCCACTTCACAGCATACGATTTTACATGGGCTGGATCTAAAAGTTGCAAGACAAATTTATAGTGCTGTATATTAAACAGTATTAAGGGTTTTTAGATGAGCTTTTGATGCCGAAATGTATATGAAACTTCCAGAATATAACTGATAGCAACAGGAGGTCTGTATATCATAAGTAGAATATCTTCATCAGCTCCCCATTAATGCTTTCGTAAAAATTTTGAAATATTAAGTCTGGTTGTAGAGTTAAACTTAAAGGAATCTGTCAGAATATCCTTTTGGGTTTTTTTTAATTAAGCACGCTATTTCAAGGATATTATATGCAAGGAAGAAACTTAACCTTGCATAAATATCTAAGTGTTCTCTTTTGTAGCATAAATATTCTGCTAAAATGACGAAGAGAACAACTACTCCAAAAAGTAATATGGTATCTCAAATTAGATTCAATCACATAAACTATGTTTAATAATACATAAACAGTGTTTACAATCTTGAAATCTAAGTGGGGTGCAACTGATTTGACAGCAAAGCAATCTGATGATATCTTTTTGCTTTAATATACAGTGTGTTGCTCAACTTTAAGTTTATTACCAATATAGAGACCTTAAAATTTGTTTACGGTGTGAAAACAAATGCCTTCATTAAATAGAGTAATGTTGTTTAGACCATTATTAAAAGAAATTAATTTGGTATTTAAAAAATTAAATGTCAAATGATTAGTTTTGCAGCCCTCTTGAATTTTTAGCAAATCAACACTAATAATCTTATTTAGTACCTTAGAGTCCTTCTTTTGCCATAAAATTGTGATGTCATCTGCAAATATAGTACACTAGCCATTAATTTAGAGGTTAATTATGTCATTAAAATATATCTAGAAAAAGATGGGACCCAAGACATAGCCTTGAGGTACGCCACAACTGGTAAAGATATTACTAGAGTAGCACTCATTGACTGATGCAGACTGACATATGTGCAGTTCCTCTAAAATCATATATCTCCAGTTTATTAAGAAAAATTTTGTAATTGACCCAGTCAAAGGTTTTATATAGATCACAGAAAACTGTAGTAGCAACATAATCTTTATTTAAATCCAAGTATAGTTTTTCCATAAATTCGAAGATGCCATCATATGTTATTTTTAATGACTGGAAACCGAATTGGAAGACAGAAAGTAAATTATGTTTTTGTAAAAAAGTCATCATTAGGATTTTACCAATTTTTCTACAACTATTGAAAGCGACGGTAACAAAGAGATGGGACGATAATTAGCAGGTAAAGCGTGGTCATCACCTTTATACAGAGGAATAACCTTAGCAAATTTTAAACAATCATTAAAGTGACCTGTGAAAAACACGTGGTAATTGCCTGCTCTAAAACCTTCAGAACATTATCAGGAATTTGTAATATTTATTCCATTAAAAAAATGCATTGGATCAGAAGAAGAATTAATTTTTCCAGTGAGTTCTGGACTTACCGAGTAGTAATATTTATTCAGCTCTTTAATTCTAATTCTATTCTAAGATTATATCAGTTAGTTTGGGAAACTTTAGCTCTAAGATTATTAACTATACGCCAAGATTACTTTTCTTTGTTATTGACATTTTTCATTTAGCTAATTTAGTAACCTTCCTATGGATGGACCTTCCTCCATTCCTATATTTAAAGAAATACATCAAAAATTCATTATTGCATATAATATGTTTTTTAATTTGGTTTAACGATTGAAAGTTTTTGCGAGAAATACTTATTCCTTTAGTTACCCAAGTTTTTTATTTTTCAACTTAAAAATTCTTTTTTGAAATGCCAAATTGAAAATCTTGATAAGCGTGTAATGAAATACAAAAAATACTATGCCAATTTTCCTGTGTACATAATTTGATAAACCTGTCAAAATACATTTGCTGAAAATCCTACCTCATCTGCCTGTGTAAGGTAGATTCTTAAGGGGCAATTCACATAGAACGGGATCATGATCCGATAAAAAATAAGGAATCACTCTGCACACCGCCAGATCTGGATGAAGATTAGTACAAATATAATCTAATATGCTGTTATCTCTGGTTGGTTTGGTAACCAGCATTATCATATTAAAAGTATTAAGTAAATTTATAATGATAATAACATGGCTATGTGATGAATCCAGATAATCAAGAATAAATTCACCTGTCAAGATAATAAAAACCTTTTTGTGGAAATTTTTCAAGCAAGCTTAAATATAGCTTTTTTCTTATGGGTATTCATATTTCAAGTAATACATTTTCCGTAATCCTTTAATTCATTTAATTTCTTTTTGCTTATCGTGATGGTATTCGTAATCGTGATGGGATGATATTTTCACATAGAATATGGAGGTTAGTAGAATTGATGAAAAAGACACCTAAAACTAGGGAGGTAGGTATAATTTTTAGGCGAGGTAGTGGAAACATAAAACTGCAGGCCCACCTTGAATACCACATAACTTGGATATTTTCGCCATCAGTGTATTTGTGTTCAGCAATCCCAAAAAAACACGAGGAATTACTTTTGAGCTATTTAGCATGAAATAACATAAAGCTCTAGGAGACTAGGTCCACCCTAGGCACCAGGTAATTCGATGATAATTGCCGCTTTACTATTCGTGTTCAGCGACTTTGAAGAAAATCAAGTAATGACTTTCGTCTGAAAATAACATAAAACTCCAAAAGATGAGGAGCACCCATAGCAACAGAAATCTCGAGGACCATCCTTTCTCCGTTATCATATTCCTGTTAAGGGACCTCGAAAACTTCCCAAGTAACAAGATTGAACTCATCCCTGTCGATATTCTCCGAGTTAAAAAATTTTCATTTTCTATGCACTATGGAAATGCATTGTTCTTATGCACAAAATGCAATTTTCATTTTACCACTATAAATTTTGTCCACAAACTTTCCTGACACTTTCCTACCCGTTGGTAGGATTGGTGCTTAGTTGACTCTTCCATTCACCTATTCACATGAAAGAAATATTAAACAATCTGTGACAATTTCGGGGTATTTACTCCCCTAAACGTGACCTAGAAAATATTGGCCTACCTTATGTATTATGTATCATCGACTATCGGGATTCTGTGAAAACATAATAGATAACTGTCAGTGTGAATTTCGTATAAAATCATTGATCGACCTATTATTCATTTTTAGACAAGCTTTAGGAAAAACACTTGAATAAAGAATTGATACCTACCATTGTTTGTGGATTTTAGATGCATCTATGATATTATAGAAAGATTGCCGTGGTAGAATTTGATATTCCGTTGTAATTTTAATTTTATTAAAATATGTTAAAGCGACGCTCCTAAAAATTTAGTGTAAAGTTACAGTACACACGAAATGTCAAGACTCTTCCAGACACAGATAGGATTACGAAAAAAAAAAAAAACCTATCATGTCTCTTCCTTCATATGGCTTTGGAAAAAAGTATAGGAGAATATGGGACATTAATAGGAGAAACCATTATTAATAGAAGCAAACAAATACTTGCGTACATGTATAATTATATCGAGAATACCATATAATAATGCAGTAGGAGCAAAAAAAAACGGGTGTGGCAGTCCAGTGGGACTGCCGGTAGAAGTTATACTTCTATACACGCGTTCGCCGTTAAAAATTTATATAGGAGTCAATCTGCACAATCATTACATATGTAATGCTATAGGTAAGAGAGAGCAGAAAGAGAAAAAGAATTAGTTATATAGGTATATGATGCATCGTTTGCTGTATATAAACATTTGACCTGTAATAGGAGTATAGTAAATGAAGGATTGTATCAATACTTTAATGAAAATATATATTTTTATTTTTATATATGTATAAAAGGAGTTGAATGCAAAAAAAAAATTTACACATACTCTGTGTAAATTACAACACAATAAATACACTGCAACATAATTCAATATAATAATACAATATAAATTAAAATGTAATATTCATAAGTATTTAAAACTGCCAATATACATATAACTTACTTTACGAAGATAAAAATAAAAAACCAACAACTCGGATTATGTTGTAAATTTTCATTTTATTTTAAAATTTATGTTTTTTGCGTATATTACATATATTTAGTAAGATTAACGTGAGGTTTTTAAATATTTCAAAAATAAAAAAGGAAATTCATAATTGGGATTCGAACTCACAACCACCAGCGTATGAACCAAACACGTAAAGGATTTGCCAATTAGACATGACACTAACGGATTTCAAAATTAACAGTTCTCGGTAAAACAGTGATTATTTTGAAATACAAAAGCCTAAAATAATTATAAACGTTTAATTTTAAATAATACAAAACATATCACATAAATAATAATATTAATACATATTATATTATACATAATATTATATATATATATATATGTATATATATATATATATATATATATATATATATATATATATATATATATATATAATGAGGTAGGCCTAAAAATGAACCTAGCAAAGACTAAAATAATGTGCAATGATCTGATCGCCAACGTGGAAATAAAAATTAATGAAACCTCGCTAGAAGTAGTAGATGAATACATATACCTGGGACAGCTCATACATAAATCGGGATCACTACTTCCGGAAATCAACAGACGAATAAAACAAGCGTGGTCAGCATTCGGACGAAATTCCATAGTCTTCAAGTCCAAAATGCCACTATACCTCAAGAAGAGAGTATTTGATCAATGCATATTACCCGTCTTGACATATGGATGTGAAACTTGGATATTAAAGAGAGAAATAACGTCGAAACTCCAAGTAACTCAAAGAGCAATGGAAATATGTATGCTAGGGATAACAAAGAGGGATCGTAAAAGAATTGAATGGATACGGAGGCAAACCCAGGTGACTGATGTAATCCAAAGAATAAAATCCCTGAAATGGCAATGGGCAGGACATATGGCAAGAAGAACAGATAACAGATGGACCACTAGAACAACTATGTGGTACCCCAGGAACGCTAAGAGACCAAAGAGGCCCCCGAATCTCAGATGGGATTATGATATTAGAAAATTAACAGGAACAACGTGGTCTCGAATAGCACAAGATAGAAAAATATGGGCGCAAATGAGCGCAAATTATTAGAACAACGTATAACTAAGACATCGTCGAATAATAATAAGAACATAGAATAACATTAAAATAAGGGAGGCTGCACCGTAATTGGAAACGGTTGATAAAGCTGCACATGATGATGATGATATACAATATTATATATATAATATTAAATACAAAAGGAACATTTTTATTCTCGACAGAAGAAGAGAGAGAAAATATATCTTCTGTCTCTCTCTTACTCATTATCTTACATATGTAACGGTTTCACAGATTCACTCTCATGCAAATTTCCAAAGCCGACCGTGCATATAGAAGTATAACTTCAAAAAGACAAATATATTTAGCGAATACAGTCAGATGAGTAGCTTTTAAATAAAAGTATAAGCACACAAGTAAAGAAATAATGACATTTAGCCTATTACCTTAACGTTATTAGCTTTTTTAAAAATAAATAGGCTACGGTGGCTAGGCCACATAGAGAGAATCACTAAGTTGGGGCCTACAAAACGCATTTATGACAAAAGATTGAATTGAGGATGAAAGGGAGGCTAGTAAAGAGATTTAAGGGCCAGTTTAAGAAGGAAAACTAAAAGTATTAAGAGTAATAAACTGTAAAAAAACAAGGTGAAGAATAAAAAGGAATGGCACCTATCAAAAATTTTTTTTCTTGCAATATCACCAAAAATGTATTAAGTAAAAATAAAATCATAGAATTTATTAATATGTCTCGAAAATTGTAAATAGAAAACATAAGAAGTAACACCACATTGATCTAACATCAAATATTTTTATAATTTTTCGTTAACCGTGGCGCTCTCTGTGTCACAAGGGAAGAAATTCTCAAGATTTTCTCAAGAAGCTGAAAGAAATGAGTCGTGAGAGCGTCTTTTTAGTTTCTTAGAATACCAGGGAGAGAGCGAAATGTCGGGAAAAACTGACAAAAAGAATAAAATATCTTGACTGGTGCTGCGTTAAGAAACTACGTGGCATATTCAAGATATAATTGTTAAATTGTACAAAAGTGTTTGGAATGTTTAAACAATAAAGTAAGGGTATATATTACATTTTAATATTTTCTGTCAAATAAAATTATTTAGGTATTTTTTGGTTAAGTTTATGGTAGCTATTTTGCAAATTTTTTGAAAAACGGTGTATATTTTCTTCTACTTCTAAAATATTTTCGTCAATAAATTCTTCCTAGTATATACTCTTTAGGATATAACCGTCACGTAATTATTTGTTAACGGCATTCTTTTTATTCTGCTGTTATAGTAAATCAGAATATTGCTTTACTACTTTTTAAATTTCTTCTGTCTACAGTTCTTGATTAAAGTCAATCTCTAAGTCACCAATTTTTAATAATTTTTGCGCTTACGCCTTACCTTTATTTCTACAAGAACGTAGCAATACTTACTTCAAAGTTTACTGTTAATCAAGGACTATATACCATTTTTATATTTCTGAATTTCTGCATATTTTTATTTTATCTAAGCTCAGTTTTATCACCAACAATTTTTTTTGAAAACCGACAACTATAAATCGGTTATTTTGTATCCAATTTGCTTAATATAAATCTTCGAATCATCAATTGTATTCATGTCAGGATTCTTAGATCCTGTACCAGCTTGTACAGGTCTAGAAAATGGGTATATTTGATGTCCATTTGGTAAATATAGTCAAAGTCTGTTGTATTCTATGGCTGCTTGTGACATTCAATTTAACAGTTACGTTACGTATATTACAGTTAAAGCTTTCTATCTTTAGCTCTTTTGTCTATTCCTTTTACACGAATCGCCCTTGTAAATGCTTTGTAGGAGGTGTTATCGAATGCTTCCGCTATATCAAAAAATGCCAATCTCATCACCTTTTAGTTTTACAGAACATAATACAGTCTCTACGAGATAATGCAATGCCATTTCCAAAGAGGGTTATGCTCTCTACACACACTGTTACTGATGTTTAGGACTTCCAACCGTCCCTAATATGTTTATCGGGAAGTTTTTCTACAGTTTTCACTACAACACTTACATAGAGACATATTGACCTCAGGTTCCAAATGAGAATTTATGCTATTGGTATATATTTCAGTTCCAAGCTAACCTCCAGTATCATTAAAACAGCTTGTATATGATTTTTAAAAGGACGACACCCAAACTCTTCCCGACACGAACAAAAGGGCCTAGATTATTTGTGTATATAAGTAATAAGTTTGCTTACGTTACAATACTTGATATCATTGCTCAATATTGCAATGATCACAGTGTCATCTGCATATTTTAAGTTGTTATTTAATTGTTTGTTAACGGTAACAGCCGCTTTGATAATATTAAGCGTGTTTTTGAAATTTTCTTTAGAATTTAAATTAAACAAAAGTGGCGATAAAGCGCATCCCAGACCGACTTTTAAGAAAAACTTGTGGACCTTGGCATTTCTGCTGTCTTTTCTATCTCCTTGCAATACCTTCTCTACAATTATCTCTTTGCCTTTATCAGTTTCTTATTATGTTTAAATAGACTTTTGCAATAATTGCTATCTCAAATAATTTTTTGGCGAAAATAAATTTTCACGTGACTTCTGCTCTGTAATTTACAGAACGTCGACCACTGCTGGTTGCTCTTCCTCAAATACTTCAATAATTTTCTATCTTGTGTAATTTAAATTTAGTTTATGGTCTTCTAGACTCTTAATCTACCTTTTTTTGTCCACTCTTGCACCTGTCGAATTCTACTTTAGGCTAGTTATTCTTTTCACAGTATCTTCCACACTAGTTCAGAATGTCCTCTTTAGTTTATGGTCTTCCAGACTTTTAATGTATCTTTTATTGTCCACTCTTGCAACCTGTCCAATTCGACTTTAGGCCAGTTATTCTTTGCATAGCATTTTCTACCCTGATTTAGTTTGCCCTCTTGTATTTTTACATATATGTTATTTCTACCATGAGCCATCTTATATATTCATAGGTCCTTTTGAAATATCTTTATCCTATATTCTTAATCTTTCAAAGCATTTGTTAAACCTGCATGTTAGTTCTTTTGGTTTTTTCCTTATCGTCTTTGTGTCTTCTGGATTTTCTCCTTTTCTGTTCTTTATAAAGCAACATTCATTTTTTGTCAACTTTAATTCTTATTATAATGCGCTCGTTGAGCTTTTTTAAGTCAAACAGTACCGTTTTTCCTTTAATGTATTTTCCTTTAATGTTTCTTTTTAGTCTTTTCTTAAACAGTACCGAATTTCTGGGGTATATACATTTCTCTTTTTTGGAATTTTGACGGTAGATTTTTCCCTTTTTCTTTAGACATATAGCTTATTGCAACCTGAATTATTTTTAGAACGATAACACATGTAAATTTATTTAATTTTTTTTGTCTTGGATAATATTCCTTTTATTTGGTATAATAAAAATAATCTCATTTTAAAAAAATTCTTTTTGGTTAACTTAGGTGTTTTTTATAAAAAAATATACTGCTTAGAGATATTTTTTTAAAACTCCTGTTTGGTATTTAACATTACTGAGATCTATCTAACTGTCATATTATCATTGCATGTATTGCATATCATGCATAAATACAGTATTTATATGTTTAAAGTTTCAGAATACCTTAACCTCACCCCGTACACTCAAATCATCTAACAAAAAAGGCCAAAACAACCATACAATTTCCTCTAACAGCGTCCGCAAGTGGAAAATCGATACACAACCCGAACTCTCCCGTGCAAATCTTTTCCTGACGTGGTTCAAGAATCCTTGCACTTTTCCCGCGACATTATATAAGAGCTCCATATTAAAAGCTGTAAGAAAACTCTTTTAAGTTTCGAGTTTAGGCGACAGACAGCGCTGTTTGTGAGTTGTACTAAAAATAAAAACTGAGTGTCGGGGTCACTGGTGTGTGACGTGATTATTTATTAAAGGTTTGAAGAAAATATTAATTCGATTTTATTATACACAAATAGATATATATATAAATATATATATATATATATATATATATATATATATATATATATATATATATATATATATATATATATATATATTTACATATACAAAACTCAAATATTTGGGTGTGCGGCGAAAGATAGGACAAAGAAGTACTCTTTTTAGTAAACCAAGCTTTCGCAAATCTTTATTTGCATCATCAGGGTGCTACAATAAACAAAATTAGTACAAAATACAGAAAAAGAATTATTTTGAATCTTACACTAATTGAGGTTAGTTGTTGTGATGTTTATCAAATGAAATGAGCAACTCATTTGACCCCTACAAATGATGGCGAAAACTATCCAAAATTGTTTAAAAAAAAAACGTTCTTTAACAATTTTTAAAACAATTTTGGATAGTTTTCGCCATCATTTGTAGGGGTCAAATGAGTCATTCCTTAATGTCAAGTTAAATAGTCGTTGTAAAGAGATGGTAGCTTCTTTGATTCATTATTTTGAATAGGAAGGTATTTTAACGGCCCATTCTACCATTTACTGCTGTTAGGGAAGAATGTAATGTATTTTTTCCATATTTATGTAGATGCTTAAAATATACATTCTTCTTTTAGCGTGTAGCTGCAGATTTAAATTTACCTATTTCAACTGTGATTTCTATCTCGCAGGCCGTAAAAACTAATACACCTCTAACATCGCCGCCCAAAAAACGTACTACAGTAAAAGCCAAATAAAGTTGCATGCACGTCACCAAGGTCGTAATTCTATTGTATGTGTGGCTACATTTCTATAGAAAAGTGTATGTTACTTTAGTTTGCCAAACACTCACTTCTAAAAATAACCCGATCAATAAAAAACTTTTGTAACAAAATAATGTATATACAATATAGCTACTTCATGAACCATCTGACAACGCTGCAAATGTTCACAATGATGACGTGAACGCAACTTTATTTATCTTTCACTGTAGGATTAAACAGGTTACCAATAGTGAAATAATAAAAACAAGCAATATTCGTAATACAATTTAGAGTATGTATGAACGAAGTAAGTATACTTTTCGTTATATATCATAAAGTTTATTTATTTGTTTAACATGAAATCAAATATAATTCTTTTCAGAAGACTATGCAACTTTGACCTCTTTATGAATTTAATTGAAGTAAAAAGAACTGTTTATTGGTTGTCGTATGTCACTCATTATTGTAGTGAAAGATATTGATTTTATGTCAACTTAGATCTCTGACGTAGACAATGACGTGCATCGGAATTTATACTGTACTAACTGTATACATATATACTTTACAATATATTTGTTCATAAAATGTTTGTTTAAAGGAAACAATCAGATATTATTACTTTCGTGATTATTTTCAAGAATTAAGTTTCTAGTCAGTTTGTTTAACTCTGAGATAGCGCGT
>NW_027314005.1:0-18340 GCF_040954645.1 Diabrotica undecimpunctata
CGCGCTATCTCAGAGTAAATAAGAAGTAAAATGAAACAAGATAAGAAAGACGACTTGAAAAAAATGTTAGCTTATTTAAAAGAAGAAAACAGACTCTTTTATGAGGAATTACTTTAGTAAATTAATTATAATATAGTAAAGCTTTATGTAAAAAACTATTGACTCTTATAATACTCAAAGAGTTTAATTAACAAATCCATTTGTATAATTAACTTTTCCTTACTTTAATTTAAGTTTTCAGTTAAACCCATTATTGTTTAACAACTCTGCACATATTATTTCGTTTTTGCTAGAAAAATATATTGCTTTTAGCCTAATATTTACCAAAACTGGTACTGCTCTTGGTCCGTTCCAAAATTACAGTCTTTCAATTTTTACTAAAAAAAAACAATAGCAATAATATTAATATATTTTGTAACGAATTATTTTGCCGACCACATAGGGTATTACTATGGGGGTTGAAAATTGGGGACAGAAATTATTGGGGTGGAGATAGGGCAAGCAAAATAAACGAAACTGTTGCGAACGGCTCTCAGGGTTTATTTGGAGTAGCTAGGTCGTGGATAAGTAAATAGCAAGGGGATTGGATTGGGGCAACTACAAAAATGAAACAAAGGGGTACTTACATGAATCTCCTGGAACAAATGGACAAACAAAAAACAAGAAGGTCCTCTAGCCTTTTAAAATAGGGACGTCGCTTCGGGGAAACAAATTGTAACGAATAGAACAACTAGTTTTAAATATTGAAACTCAAAAAAAGGGTTAGAGAGTTAGTTAAGAGAAATGAACAAAATGGCTTTCACTGGAAAACTAGACTTCACTGGAATTTCTGGGGGTAGAACTGGGCTTACACTTTCTGCCACACGAACAAATTCATCTCCATACTATGAAAGGTATTCTGAAACGGCTTGTTAGGGACATACAAATTTGAGGTTGAAATTGGGCCACTAGATACAAACTTTAAACTGGGCTTCTTAAAAAACAGGAAACTGGAACATGTGGATATCTTTCAAAACCTCACTTTAACTGTAACTATTAACTGCCACAATACACTACATATTTTCCATGAAAAGGGACAAAAAACTAGAAAACATTACAAATTTTACGTAAAATTTGGACTAACGCTGAAGCGAACCGCTCTTAACAACCGCCTTAGCGAGAGTGTCGCAATTATCTTTTCGGCAAAACCTTCTCAGCGATCCAAATGGGTGTTTATTTGAAATGCATATATCGAGCGGCTTAACGATCAAAAGAATGCCGAGGAAATACACATCTGTGAAACATAAACAAACTTTTAAAACGTGTCGATTATCGACCTCGACGATGCAAAAAGGAATTGAAAAAATTATTCTTCGGTGTTTTAACATATACACGAGGGGATTTCAATATATACCAAGGAATTTACAAATGCTACAATTTTACCAACAAAACTTAGGCTAACGATTACAACGTTTCTTTTAGTTGTCACAAAACTAATATTTTTGCACTAACCCGGTTTTTACTTATGTGCTACAGTTGCTAAGATAGTTTAGTATTAATGTACTTAACTAGTAGATACTTAGATATTTATTTTTATCTTTTCAGAAAATATTAAGTACCTACATAAATTGTAAACACCAATATATTTAAAGGGTATTCTTCTTCTTCATGTACCCTGTCTTTTCAGAACGTTGGTTACCATCATAGCTTTCTTAATTTTATTCACTGCCACCCTAAATAGCATGCTGGTATCAACACCATACCAATCTCGCAAGTTCTTCAACCATGAGGTTCTTCTTCGTCCTGGACTGCGTTTGCCTGCTATTTTTCCTTGCATGATATTTTGTAGGAACCTATATTTGGGACCTCTCATTACATTTCCCAAATACTCCAGCTTTCTCTGCTTGATGCTTTTTATAATATCAGTAGTCTTGCTGAGACGTTCTAGTATTGTGGAGTTTCGAATCTTCTCCACCCAGGAAACTTTTAAAATTCTTCTATAGTAACAAATTTCGAAAGCCTCAAGGCGTTTTAGATCGATTTTATTTACAGTCTAGGACTCGACACCATAAAGTAAGACCGAGAACATATAGCAGCGAAGTAGGCGGATCCTCAGTGCCAATTTTAGGTCTCTGTTACATAACACCTTGGACATCCTTCTAAACGCCGCTCTAGCCTGCTCTATCATCATCATCTTGGTGCTACAGCCCTTAGAGGGCCTCGACCTTCTCAAGCTTTCTATCCCTCGCTTGCATTTTCCAGTTGCCGACTCCAATCTTCTTGGCATCTTGTGTTACCCCGTCCATTCACCTTAGCTTTGGTCTACCCCGTCTTCTCATTCCTACGGGTTGCGCTGTTAGAATCTTTTTTATCATGTTTGACTCAGGAGCCCGGGCTACATGTCCTGCCCACTGCAGGCGGTTTCGCTTAATAATAGTGGTAATATCTTTACCACCAAACGTATGCTTGTAGATATTCTGCAGTTCAAAGTTATATCTACGCCTCCATACTCCGTTCTCACAGACCGCTTCGAATATATCCTGCTCTATCCTAGATCTAATTTGGCCGTGACTTTCTGCGTTACAATTTAATTGCTGTCCAAGGTAAACGATTTTATCTACTTGCTCAAGTTTGTTATTATTTACATATATAGACGGTTTTATATGCTGTTGTTTACTTATTACGAGTATTTTGGTTTTCCTTATGTTCAGATCCAGACCTGTCTCCCTACAACTCTCAACGACACTATCAAGTGGTGTTTGCAGATCTTCTTAACTAAAAGCTAGGAGTACTGTATCGTCCGCATATTGCAAATTATTGATGACTTCACCGTTCACAAGTATTCCTTCTTGTTTTTCAGAGAAAGTGCTTTTCTGAAAAAATTTTCGGAGTAAACGTTGAAAAGCAGAGGTGATAAGAGGCATCCCTGCCGTACTCCTCTTTTAATATTAAGAGCCTGTGATTCTACACCATCTACTAAGACTGATGTTGTTTGATACCAATATAAATTTGCAATTATTCGAACATCTCTGCCATCCAAGCCAATGTCTTTTAGAGCTTCGATCAATTTAGAGTGATTAACACGATCAAATGTCTTTCGGAAGTCAATAAAACAACAGTATATGTCTACAGATATATCTCGATATCTTTGAGCAAGTACGTTCATTCCAAACAGTGCCTCTCTCGTTCCAAACCCGTTACGGAAACCAAACTGTGTGTCATCCAGGTATTCTTCGCATTGATTGTAGATACGACCATGTATCACCTTCATAAAAATTTTCAATAAGTGGTTTAACAAACTGATGGTTCTATAATCAGCACCGGTTATTGCTGTTGTCTTTGTAGGTAGAGCTATAAACAGTAAATTAGACCAACCATTAGGTAGTTGTCCGCTGGTATAAATGGTATCGAAAAACGAAGTTATAGCCTATAAACTAAAACATTGCTATCATTTATATTTAAAACACTAAACATAAAGAGTATTTAAAACAATAATAATCTACAGAATAACAGTTCTCGAATTTTTCAGATCAACCCCTTTCGGCTACTGACATTGGAAAATCTGGTCTGGAGATTTTTCCAAATGATGTATCTCTGATGACAGAGCTGGGACGATTAGCAGAAAATTTAAACGATACCAGTGCTTCTGTTAAGTACTATAGAAATGTTCTAATTGAAGACGCAATAAATACCGAAGCCGTTGCTTCTGTAGGAATGTATCATTTTTATAATAACCAACCTGAGCTGGCGTTACGATATTACAGGTGAAAATGATATCTTTAGTTGCAACAAATAAAACCTGCATGTAATAGGGGAGATTGAGGCAAAATGGTCACTCTAACATTTTTTGATATAATGACAAATGACAAAAAACGATATAATTAAGTACAGTTTAATCAGATAATAACTGGGATATAGCAGAACATATTTCGTTGAAAAAAATATATAATATATATAAGTATATTGTGAGAAGAAAAATAACATTATTTTAAAAAGCTCTAAAGGGACCATTGTACACCATTAGGGTAAAATGACGCCGTCCATGAGGTAAAATGAACCCTGTAGCTCTTTATTACAGAAATGGTAATTTTTACATTTTATTTACAAAAATCGCAAATTTCCATTTTTGGCTGTCCAGTTACACCTGCACACAATAAATTGCACCTTTTTTTGGATTGGCAATTTGGATTAACCTGCAGTTAATCCAAATTACTGAATAGTTCCGAGCAAAATATACAGGTGGCGTCGTCTTCATTATCATCAAATCTCTTATTTTCTTTGTTTTTTTCTAAACACTTTTCTGCTTACAGCTTTTTTAGCTGCTTGTGAAGGTGACTTGGAGGTTTTTTGTTTTGCTTTCATTAAAAGATAATTTGGTGTGGAGGTGGAAACAGTTGATCTTTGCGAAGGTTCTTGCCTAAGAAGCTGTCTGAAGTGGTGGAGATATTATCATATGGAGTTACAAAAGTATCCTTCAGCGATGATGGAATTTCATTCCTTTTAACGCCACCTTTCTGTTCTGAAGAGCTGACTTCGGAAATTGGAATTGATGTACCAACTGCAGGGCTTGTAATATCAACTTTAGGGTTTGAAGCAACAACTTCCAGATTTGAAGCTGCAGTAAGTAAAGTTTTATTTTCCGATAATCCCCCCTGGACGTTTTCAAAAAGGCTGATATCATCTGAAATTTGTCCACCTGCTTCCCATTCCTCTGACTCGTCTGATGAAGATATATTACGAATTTCTCTTTTCCTTATAGGTAAAGTACTTGAAGCGAAGAAGTATCTCTTTGTGGAGATGGAGGTCTCGAGACGGGATACGAAACGAGTTACTGAAATATTGTGGTGCATCAATGACAGAACAATTAACAACATTAATTAATAAAATTATAAAACACAGTAAAATACCGGAAGAATGGAGAACGAGCGAATTAATTCTACTATTCAAAAAAGGAGATAAAAACAGTCAGAAAACTACAGAGCGATAAACTTGTTAAATACTACTCTAAAACTTACAACTAAAATTTTACATTTGCTACAAAATAAATGAGAGGATAAGTTTAGCAAATGAACGACAGGGTTTTCGTAGATGAAGTTCGTGTACAGATGCAATATTCGTTATACAGCAAATTACTAATCACTAGAGTATAATAGACCAGCATTTCTGTGTCTGATTGATCTAAAGGAAGGGTTTAACAGCGTAAGACTCAAAGATGTAATCTATCTTCCGTATAATAGAGAAGTTCCCCTAAATCTTACAAAAACTATCGAAAACACCTACCAAAATAACAAAATAGAAGTCAGAATAGATGGACAACTTACAGAACCTATAGAAATAGGCAGCGGAATAAGACAAGTGGATTCATTGAGCCCCATGCTCTTCAATTTGATCATGGATGAAATCATCAAAAGCGTTGACAAAGGAAGAGAATACAGAATGGGAAACAAAGAAACCAAAATACTCTGTTACGCAGAATACACAATATTGATAGCCCAATATCAAGATAGTCTGCAAAGACTGGTCCACAGATTTAAAATAAGAGGAAAAGAACTTAATATTGACAATCTCATCTCAGAAAACTAAAACGATAGTAGTCAGCAAAGAACCAACAAGATGTAAAATAGAAATTGATGGCATCAATATTGAACAAGTAATCATATCAATGGAAATAAAATTCCTGGCAATTACACTGTCTAGCTATGGAGACCTGGACAAAAAAAGAGAGATCAAGTACAAAAAGCAAATAAACTGGCAGGATGCCTTAATAACACTATATGGCGAATCCAACACATTAACATTGAGATGAAATCAAAAATTTATAATAACCAATAATGACATGCCTCAGAAACAAGACCCGACACAGCTACAACGCAAAGGCTACTCGAAACGGCAGAAATGAGAGTACTGAGAAGAATTACAGGAAATATGCTGAGATATCGAAAGAGAAGTCTAAGATATTAGAAGAAAATGTAACGTACAGTGTATAAATGAATACACAAAATAGAAAAAAAAATGGAATAACCGCATAAGCAGAATGGAGGAGACCCGTGTCGTCAAAATAGCAAGAGATAAGTCACCAATCGACAGAAGAAGTATCGGACGATAGCGCAAAAGATGAAATGACAACCTATCATATAGGTATTAATCCGCCAATGAACAAGCAGAATTGCTTATAAAGAGTAAGATGAAGAAGAAGAAGAAAATTAAAATACGTCATAACAGGTGAAAATACTGCTACATCCAATGGATTCATCTCGTGGGCGCAATGTGGAGGAAACGACAGCATTATAATGCCATTTTCTCTACAGTTTACTATAGTTTCGACAGACTTATGGCTTGAATGACCATTAAGCAATAATAGGACCCTATTTTCAACTAAGCACTGTGTTTGTTGTTAAAAATGCTTAAAATAATAATTCATGGCTTTGTTTGCGAGGGAATATTATTGCTGGAGGAATAAATGGACCTGCACCATTTACACAGAGAACAACAATAACATTTGATCCCCTTTCAGTGCTTGTTAGGAAACCAACCTGTTTCCACCCTTTATGTGCTAAAATTTTGGGTAACTTGCTAGGGATCGTCTAAATATCAGACTTATCCGTATTATATATTCTCACAGGATTTATTTAATTTTTGTTTTGTATTTCATCTAAAAGAGAAAAAAACTTAGCGACTGCCTTTTTCTTAAAGCCTCTAACTCTGAAAGTTCCAAAAGAAATCATTGTCATCACTCCTTTAAGTAAGTCTAGAATTCTTTGGGCAATGTTGTAGTGAATTCATCATTGGCTCTTCTAATAACCTGTTTGTTGCCTAAAAGAAAGTACCGATTATTTTCTGACATCTCCCTTATGATTCAAGGAGTCTACTGTTAGTTCACTTACCAATACAGTTTGATTTTAGGCCCTTCTTTTTGAAATACTCAAGGGAAGAATATAAAGCCTGGCAGCCTTTTAAAAGGCATCCCATTAGAAATATATTTCAAGGCAAGTGTCATTGAATTTAAATCCTATTGCTGCGAATTGGATTATCGTCTTCCGAACATAAGTTCTAACCATTATTTCTGTAAAGGTAATATACCTACATTTGATTGTTATAAAAAATATTCCAGTATAACACAAAACCTTATTTGGTAGGCTAAGCAAGGTAAAATGGTCTCCGTGGTCATTTTGCCTCAACATGGAGGAGTCATTTTACCTCAAAATTTGATCAAATATAAAAACTAATCTACATGAGTGACTTCTGATAAATAAAGAAATTAAAACAGATATGAAATAAACAGAAAAAATACCTTTTTTAATTCCATTACAAAAAATGGTTACTTTAATTAATACGCCTAAAAACACAACTTTTGCGAACACGAAATTAGCAATATTATTCGCTCTGTGCGTGACTGACGCGACACCTACCGCCTTCATCTGACAGTTTTGGAGTCTACCAATTTTCAGGTTAAACATATGACATTAATGACATATGTTTGACATTGTTAAATACAGGCGAAATTGACAAGTATTAATAATTAACTTTTTAACTATATTTTTTCAGTTTATGTACAAAATAAATGTAGTATTAAAAACTGGGTTTCTCAAAATTCATCATAATATATCTTTTTAAGCCCAAACGGAAAAGAAAAGTTAAAAATCTAGTACTGGCAAATCAAGTTTTTCACGTGAAAGAGCATATAATTAAAAACAGTAATAGTAAAAGTTATAATATAAAAGCTAAAGTCATCAGGCACTCTGCAGTTAGCTTGAAGCCTTATAAAATATCATTTAAGGTAAATTATTTAAATATTTCCTATTTTAATTGCATAAAAATGATGTTATGTGATATTTACTTTTTCATATTAATCGCACGGATCCATATTTTTCTTTTCTCTAATTTATATGTAATCTTTGGAAACCTATACAAACTACACTTGCTATTTTTGCTATTATTAGCACAATTAAATACGCAATATGTATTTGCACACATTTTTGATAAAATTTATGCGTATAAAGACTCCAATTGTGTCATATTTCGCCGCTACGCACGCTGGCATCGTTTCAAGGTACCCCTACCATGGTCACGCACGGAGCGAATAGGTTATAATAAAACTAGCCTATTATCATAAAATACACCACCCCAACAAGAAGTGAAAGCTTTGTCGGTACCTTCGATGTTCGTATGACAGGAATTTCGGAGGGAGAATGACAGTTGCACTATTTAGTACACCAAGAAAAGTAATGAGGAAGTCTTTCAAAATAGTAGTAAAATTATAGTTACACTGAGAAACAAAGTACCTAATTACTAAACGTGGCACCCACAAACAACACAATAAAATTCCCCTTTTCGTGCAGTCATCACAATGAGTTTATTACAAAAATATGTATAACAGTATTATTTTTTTTTACTATTAAACAACACACACGAAAAAACACTTTTCAATACGTAAACAAACTTTAATTTTTATAGGTTGACAGACAAACTATTTGGATTCGCACATGCGCAAAAAAATTTGGATTGCGAAAAAGCCCTTCGTTTCGCTTCTTGTTGGGTGGTTTATTCTGTGCTATTACCAATACGCTTCACACATCTTCACAACGTCGTACATAGGTGGCGCTGAATATAATAAAGAAAGCTAAACGGCTGTTTTATGAAAATTGTGACAAATATGTAAGGGTACCATTTTACCCAGAGGGACCATTTTACGTGACTTTCCCCTAATATGTCATAGAATGTTATAATCCTAGCGCCTCGTTTACACGTCACTGTCTAGTTCTTAATGTGCCATATCCAATTTGTTAATGTTAGCATATTAACATGTGGGCGATTCCACTGCTATATTTCTACATTAGAAAAACGTCATCAGGGAAAATGATCACTAAATATGCTTGCAGACTATTGCTGGACACTAAACTAAGGAGTGTTTTTAATGCAAAATCCAGCAGAAAATCGATTAAAAATACATTTTAATTCATATTAAGTATACGTGTAAATGTATTAAATAATAAACAGCAGCAATTAAATAAACATGCCTTTACCCTGACAAACAAAAATTCCTTTAATTCGGAAATGCTATTTCAGGATGCAATTTCATGACAAAAGTCCATTGTAATTAAATTAATAGACAAAAAATTAAATTTTGTCAGTCAGTGCAATTTATACACTTAATAGTTTTTTGGTAAGCCGCATGAAAACTTGCAGCATTGCCATGTGAAAGAAGTGTAGGCATATGATATTTATAATACTGGTTGCCTATATAAATGGCTCACAATGGCCATTAGTTGCACCACAGAGTTCTATTAAATAACCTAGAGGTCAACTCCCATGATCGTATTGAGTAATAATTCAAGCCTGATAGATGGCGCTACTTTTCATTTATAATTACACTTGAATGAGTATACGAAAATTTGAAAGATCCTGCTTATGTTAGCTTCATTTATGATTTTTATCATCTAATAATGAAGTTTTGAACTTCCTTTATTAACTTAAAACTTTTAAACAAGCAAAACGCTGGTTTTATGCCAAAACATTACACATTTTAGTAAATAAATTTTAAGAAAAAGGAGAAAACAAATTGTTGGTTGTTGAATTTGGATATCTATTATTTGTATTATATATTACAATAATGTATGTATATTAACAAAAAAATTTATGTTTTTAATACAAAGTTATAGAATGCCGAATAAGATATCTTTAGTTAGATCACGCCTTTTTGAAGCAGAATTTACTTTTTTATTCCTCTGCTTTCCCAGCGTATAGAGTCTAACGCTAAGGTATTTATAGCTAACCATTTTAATGAGCTCGAAGTCTACTTCTTCAGAAGATACCACATTAAGAGAAATCATTGCCTAAAGAAAGGTTATTTACTACAGACAGAACAATGTCATTGACTATCTTAGCATTCACACACGAAACATTTTTGAAGTCACCAGTTGCCAAGCACCAGGCTTTTTCTGTCTTTTGCGCAACCTGAAAAATGTCTTTTGTAATAATCACTAATCCATCATTATTTTTTAAATTTACTTCTTCTTCTTCTTCTAGTTGCATGACCATTATCGATCATTGGATATTATGTTCGCTACCATATTCGCTATCGTGACTTTATTGACAGCAGCTCTAAATACTGATGCAGTTGATTTTCCGCACCATTGATACAGATTTTACAGCCATGATGTTCTTCGTCTACAAGATCCATGTTTACTTGGGATCTGCTATGTATTACTCGCTGGAAGATCTTCAAAACGTGACTCATCAGACTTATTGTCCGATAATCCCTGCATGTCTATGCACGATGTTTCTTTGGTATTGCGCCAAATGTCGACTTCCGTCAATCAGTATCATAAATTCTGATAAAGAGACCACATAGTACTTTACTTCCAATTTCTAGCAAAACTTTAGTATTCCAGCACTTATTTTATCGGAGCCAAGTGCTTTGCCACTTTGCCGTTTGTATTGCCCATATAACCTCACTTTCTGTTACAGATGAACCGGTTATAGCAATCGGTGTATAGTGTTCTACTCTTTCATCTTCAAATAATTAAGAAATATAGTTTTTCCATTCTTTTAACTGTTCATTGATATATAATATTCTGTGTCCGTGTTTGTCTTCCAAACTTTGAGATAGTTGTTTCCGTTTGGTTCTGGCGATCTCTTTTAATTTCTTATGCAGATGAAATGTATCGCATTTTTTTCATATTGTTTAACTTCATTACATTCTTTACTATGAAGTTATGTTTTCTTTTCTTCTGTCTGATTATTGCGTGGATCATCTTGTATTCATTTTTATCTTTATTTCTGATTTCTCTTCTTTCGTCCATTAAACGCAGTATTTCTTCTGTCACCCACCCATGCGATATTAGATCTAGAATAGAGCAGGCTAGAGCAGCTTTTAGAAGGTGTTATGTAATAGAGACCTAAAATTGGCATTGAGGATCAGCCTACTTCGCTGCTACATGTTCTCGGTCTTACTTTATGGTATCGAGTCCTGGACTGTAAATGAAAATCGCCTTGAGGCTTTCGAAATGTGGTGCTATAGAAGAATTTTAAAAGTTTCCTGGGTGGAGAAGATGCGAAACTCCACAATACTAGAACGTCTCAGCAAGACTACTGAGATCATAAAAAGCATCAAGCAGAGAAAGCTGGAGTATTTCGGACATGTAATGAGAGGTCCCAAATACAGGTTGCTACAAAATATCATGCAAGGAAAAATAGCAGGCAAACGCAGTCCAGGATGAAGAAGAACCTCATGGTTGAAGAACTTGCGAGATTGGTATGGTGTTGATACAAGCATGCTATTTAGGGAGGCAGTGAATACAATTAAGATAGCTATGATGGTAACCAACGTTCTGAAAGGACTTGGTACATGAAGAAGAAGATCCATCCATGTTTTCTTCTTGTTTTTTACTGCACTTAATTTTGTTTCGCGAAGGGTCTTTAATATATTTTTTCCGTCGACCGTCCATTTATGATCAATTTTAACACCCTCAAAATCATTGATTAATGACCCCCTATTAATGAATGATTTTCTATTAATGAACGATTTCATTATAGGCAACACAACATACATTGTTTGCATAAATTAATTAAACTCTCTTTGATTGGCAGTGACCTGTGGTGTAGGTAACCAAACACATACTTATTTATATTCCCACTAAAAAATTAATTTAAAATGAAGTAGCCGCTGTTAGTACTATCTGTCATTGTAATGTCATTATTTACTTTATTGTTTTAAATTCTGTGTATTCTGTGTACCTTTGAAAAATCAAAGGATGGATATTGACGAAGAGTTTAATTTAACTCCACCAGAATTTAACTTCTTCTATCACAGAATTTACAGAGGTCCAAGAAGACTTAAATATAAATTTGCCAAAATGCTATACAGCAGATAATCATTTATCAATATCTTTCTTTAATTTCAGTAATTGTACCATTTCGAATATTAATGTTTACTATAATAAAACTACCACTAAGGAAACTTTGAATAAAGTCAATGAAAGCTGAAAAAATTGTTGTTTATCGTTAAGTAAATAAATATTTTAACTAAGATATCTTTATTTCTGAAAAGTACAGTCGACGGAAAAGTTTTGTAAAGAACTCGTGAATTAAAATGGCGATTAACAATCTCGAACATTAACGCGCTCGCTTCGCTCACGCGTTAAAATATCTCAATTGTTAATCGCCCTTATTAATACACTTGTTGGTTAAATAACTATTAATTATCGTCCAGTTTTGCTCAGTACTTTCACCTTTGCTTGCTAATACACTGGTTATTTCTTGTTTTACGATATCATTTGACAACTTTCTATATATTCGTCTTATTTTTCTTACCAGAATATTGTGATCTGTTGGTACACCTGCAATTGGATATGTTTGGGCTGCTAATACTTTGGTTCCAAACCACATATTCAGGTGTCTGCTGCTGATCTCTAGCCATAAAGATGACGCTTTTGAAGTTGGAAAATTGTGTTATTACCTAATAGTTGCTTTTCTATTCTACACAAAAAGATCCCGACATATCCCCTCTTTCATTTCGCATTCTCAGCCCATATTTTTCTACGATATCTGCCTGTTCTGCTTGGCCAATCTTCGCAGTAAAATCTCTCATGGCAATATTGAGCTCGTGTTTCTTTATAGATGCTAATACTTTTTCTAAATCATGACAGAATTTTTCAATTTCTTCATATATCTAATATACTTATTGTAGTCCTTTGCACGTGTTCCAACAATACTAATATTTGTGTCTTAAAATAAAAAGTATAGGTATGCTATTAAAAAATATAATATATATGGTCAGTATAGTCCAGTCGTCAGAGTTAGAGAGTTGATCCCTAAAAATCATACGAACAAGCTGAATTTTACCGAGAATATTAATTTTGGGACCCAAAAAAAAATGTAAAAAGTTTACTACTTTTACTCCCGGGCATCCCCCTAAAACCACAAATGTAAAGGAGTAAAAACGCAAAAAAAAAACTATTTACCAAGTATCTGTATGCTGTAGAAAAAATGTTTCATATAAAATATATGGCTGAGATAATTTTAAACAAAAATGGTTATTAGCACTTTTTGGGTAGAATAAACAGTTCTCTCAGAAACAACGCTTACAGCGACCGTCGATTTTGAATAACAGTTACGCGCGCGAAATCAATGTTCAATACAATTTGCATCAGCTCGATGGTAAAAATTCGATATCTTTTGATCTAAGTGTCCTATCGACAAAAATCGAGATGCGCTTTAAAGGTAAAGTGTGCAACTTTCTTATGCAGTTTCTATATTTTGCTGCAAATAAACTCAGTTTTTAAAAAAATGGGAAAAATCGCGCCACGTTTATTTATTTAGTACCTTTATAAAATCTGAGTTTATTTACGGCAAAATACAAAACGTTCACACGACAGCTGAACTCTTTACCTTTAAAACGCATCTTGATTTTTGTCGTTAGGACACTTGAATCAAAAGATATCGAATTTTTACCGTCGATCTTATACAAATTTTATTGAACATTGATTTCGCGCGGGTAACTGACATTTAAAATAAACGGTCGTTTCAAGCGTTGTTTGTGAGAGAACGGTTCATTCTACATAAAAAGTGTCAATAAATATTTTTGTTTAAAATTATCTTAGCTACATTTTTCATTTAATATATCATATATTTATAAAAAATATATTTTATTTTATTTTTTCTTTAAATTCTTGATAAATAGATTTATTTGTGTTTGTCCCCCTCTACGAGGGGGTTTTAGGGGGAAGTCAGGGGGTAAGATTGGTAAACTTTTTTGCATCATTTTTGGATGGCAAAATTAATATTCTCGGCAAAATTCAGCTTGTTCGTATGATTTTTAGAGGTTCAGTGGCATTGTCGTCTCTGAAGTATCAGTGGCATTTTCGTCTCTGAAGCAAGAAAAACAAACATTGAATTAAGTGAAAGATAAGGAGTTATATAATGACTCTTCTTTTTTGTCTTCTTTTTAGTTATTTTCAGTTCTGTTTTAGGAGGGCTCTTGCAATGGGAGCTCATTCTTCAGAACTATATAATAATCTAGGATTGTGTTGTCTCTATTCTCAACAGCTAGACTTTACGTTACCCTATTTCCAACGGGCGGTAGATTTAGCCACGGATCCTCAAGTGAAGGCCGAAGTATGGTATAACCTTTCTCACGTAGCGATAGTAAGTATCATTGAATAGAAATTTTAAAACCACTGAGAACAAAACTCTTAATAGTTTAATTTTATCTGCTTCACTCAAAATGGTCATTTAGTCATGTGACGGACATTTTAAAGTAACTTTTTTTTTAAATATTATTGTCAGATATTTTGAAGTGCCTTCCTGAGACGAATTGATTGGAAAATAGTTCATTTGATAACAGGAAATCAACTTTAACTGAAGAATTCCTGTCAGAAAAATAATTTGGTCTTTAAAAATATCACACAATTCATCATATTGCTTCATTATAGTAAATACTCTTATTATTGATTCCATATATATATATATATATATATATATATATATATATATATATATATATATATATATATATATATATATATATATATATATATTCGTATGAAATTTACAGATTGCAGTTTTACACTAAAAAAAAATAATGACAATAACAATAAGAAAACACAAACATAGAACATATAAAATAAAAATTATTAAAGTCGAAGGTTACATCCTCAAAGCCAATCTCTTGCCTTGGGAGTGAGTTGGTGGATTTCTTGAAGACTGCCAACGGACTTGGTGGCTAGGCACTCGAAGACGAGGTGGTTAATTGTTTGTTCAACAGCGCTGCATTGTTCAGAGACTTGTTACAAACTTCATGACCAACTCGTATTCTATTAAGGTTGCACCATTCACGACGAGGGAGAGAAAAGCCGTCTGGTTTAATTGTAGGGTTTTCTATGAGATTAGCATTTCTGATATCTGGATTCCATTTGCCCATCCAGTGTTCCTCAGTAGTAAAATCAGCCAATCTTGTAGCAGTTCTAGTACGTGGATGTCTGGATTTCAGTTTTAACTCTCTTTGGTGTAGCTCAGCGATGTAGTGCTGGGTTTTGTTGGCATTTTTGAACCGAGTTGTTAAGTGCGGCTAGTCGTTTTGTTTCTGGTGGAGCGATGTTGCTTAAAACTGGAAGCCATTGTGTTGGTGTGGGCGTTTTAGTTTCCGTTATGTACCTCATTGTTTGGTTTAACTGGGTATCTATGACGTTTGTGTGATGACTTTTTAGCCAGACAGGAGCGCAATATTCTGCAGTAGGATATACTAAGGACAGCGCGCTCGTTCTGATGCCCTCTGCATTAGACCCCCATGATGTATTTGGTAATTTCTGAATAATGTTATTGCGGGTCTTTATTTTTGCTGAAGTATTTTCCAAATGCTGTTTAAATGTTAGGGTACGATCTAGAGTTACACCGAGGTATTTTGGGTTCGAACTGTGCTTTAGAATGGTTCCATTGCATTCTATGTTTAGTCTGTAATTTGCCTTCTGGTTGTTAAGATGGAAAGCTGTTACTTCAGTCATCGATGAGTTTGGTTGTAGGCCCGATTTCTTAAAGTATCTGTTAACAGTGTTTAGATCTGCTTCTATGGTGGTTTCGGCGATTTTTATGTCTTCTTCTTGAGCAGCCAGAGACATGTCATCGGCATAAATTAATTGGCGCGAGGTGGTAGTTGGTAAATCTGACGTATAAATATTAAAAAGAAGAAGAGACATAACTGACCCTTGTGGTAAGCCGTTTTGGAGGTTTCTGAACTAACTGTTTTTCCCATTTAGATGTACTTGGAAAAGTCTGTCACTTAGCATTTGGTTTATCATACTGTTGAACGAACGACATGGTACCATCTGGTATATTTTAAATAAAAGACCCTCCTTCCACACTGTGTCGTAGGCGCACGTCAAGTCTATGAAAGCTGCTACTGCTTGAAGTTTCTTCTGTAATCTGTTCTCAATAAATGTAAGGAGAGGCCTTGATCGCCACAGCTTCTTCCCGGCATGAATCCAACTTGTTCCTGAGGAATATTTGACTTTGCATGGTAAAATAATCTCGTTTGGATTATCCTTTTAAATATCTTATAGCAGACGCTTAAAAGAGCGATTGGTCTGTAGCTCTCAGGTAGTGCAGGGTCTTTCCCAGGTTTAGATATTGCGATGATCATATATTTTTTTAAGGATTTTGGAAACTTCTGCTTAGTCGATATTTGATTGTAAAATTCTGAGCCACTTACTGGTATTTGGACCAATGTGTTTTATAAATTCAGGATAAATGTTGTCAACTCCTGCGGCTTTGCGGCATTTAATTAATTTTAGAGCTTCTGCAAGTTCTTCTGGTTCGATAGGCTTTATTATTAGTAAGATTTGTTGTTGAGCAATTTTAGCTTCTTTCAACTGAAATCTAACTTCTCTTTTATGATTTTTTCTATTACTGGCTTTGAAAGATTGGCTATGCCAATGTTATGATATTATCTTTCAATGACTTGTACAAAGATCCCACAACTAGAGTGCTTTTATAAGCAAAGTACCAAAATTAGATAAAAGTGATGTTGTCTACAAACTTAATTGTTTGGGCTGTGAAGGTTCTTATATAGGTCACACCTCCCAAAAAGTTTTTAGCCGCTTGACTCTTCACAAGAGTGACATTAGGTTACACCCCGATAGATGTTCTCTAGCCACACATGCTAACACAACAGGGCACTCTTTCGATTTTCCAAATGTAAAAATCCTATCCACGGAGAGCAATTATTTAAAAAGATTGTTTCTCGAGATGGCTTTCATTTTTCAAGAAAAAGAAACTATTAACAAAAATACAGA
Organism: Diabrotica undecimpunctata; assembly: GCF_040954645.1. NCBI lineage: Eukaryota > Metazoa > Arthropoda > Insecta > Coleoptera > Chrysomelidae > Diabrotica > Diabrotica undecimpunctata. Next base: position 16,767 of record NW_027314005.1, read on the forward strand.
TACCAATAATTTAAGCAACTTATATTCATTATTGTTAACTTTGGATAAACACGAATCTACTAATACATACAATTCATCATCAACAATATAAGTTTCATTATATATGATATATACAATACCTCTCCTACTTCTTCTAAAATAAGTCTTTTTACCTTTTCTGTTTTAAGAAGTTCAGCGTCTATCAGGTATACTATTACCGTTTACATTGTTATCATTAAGATCTAACGTTCTATCGTTTTAAGTTGGCAGTAACGAATTCACAACCAATTCTTTTGTTTCTGATAAGAATGTTTATAACCTAAATTTTATTTTATGACATATTCTGTAATTATTTTAACATAATTTTATTTAAGTGTTCATGTATATGTGTTTTAAAGTGTTTTAAATATGTATTTGTTAAAGAACGTTTTTTTAAAAAACAATTTTGGATAGTTTTCGCCATCATTTGTAGGGGGTCAAATGAGTTGCTCATTTCATTTGATAAACATCACGACAACTAACCTCAATTAGTGTAAGATGCAAAATAATTCTTTTTCTGTATTTTGTACTAATTTTGTTTATTGTAGCACCCTGATGATGTCAAATAAAGATTTGCGAAAGCTTGGTTTACTAAAAAGAATACTTCTTTGTCCTATCTTTCGCTGCACACCCAAATATTTGAGTTTTGTATATATATAATATATTGTTATGATATGTAAAATCAAGAAAATATTGGTTTGTTTAAAATATTTCAAAGTTCAACAAAAAATTAAAATAATTTAGGATAATATCCAACAAACATTTCGGAGAAGGAAAGTTATTAAATCCTTGAATTACCTGTACCAAACAAAATGTAAGCTTACATCAATCATTTCTTTGTAATACTTCAGTTTGACCCGCATAAGTTTAAGTGAAACAAAAGACAAATTGAAACGGGTTTTTACAAATACATTAGTGCAGTAATTAAAGACAATAGAAGATATTTTAGAAAGAGGTTTTTGTTAGTTTTAAGAATTTTAGAAAATAATATTTGTAAATAAGTTTTAGGAAATTTTATAAATATAGGTAAAAATTTGTTTGTTATCGAAATGAAAAAATGGGGAATTGTGACGAGTTTTGATTGGCGGAGATTGAAAAAGGTGGGATAAGGAAAGTTTAGCTAGATTGGAGAGAGAAAATATAGGCAGTTGGTTTCCAAGTCTTCAAGAAAGAACAGTGTTTGTTCTCTGTCGGTTCCCGAAATGTAGCAAGCAGTAGTGTTGAATGTTAGTGAGTTTTGTGGAGTTAGTGTATCTGACAGAAGCTGAAACAACAAAATATTGTAAGTCATATTTCTCTACTTGTATTCCAAGAGTCACTGTTCAGGCCAACGAGAGATTCAGTTTATCGTAAAGAGAAGATATTCCAAGAGTCAATTTTTCACTCGGGCCAACGAGAGATTCAGTTTATCGAGAGGAGAAAGGCTATCATAATTTGAATGATTTGTGCTTTTGAAGGAGATCATTAAGGACGATATACTTGCAACAATCTGATGTAAGATTGCTGATTACATAGGGAGCGGTTGAGAGGAGATAATAACTCTGAGATAGCGGCGT
>NW_027314006.1:0-18336 GCF_040954645.1 Diabrotica undecimpunctata
ACAGACGGAGAAGCCTAGAGAACCAAAATTGAGTTTTCGGACTTTTGAATTTTTTACCCCTTTTCGACACTTATTATTCTTTATGTGTTTTTTAAATAACAATGAATATTTTTGTTTATAGTACCTACCATGGAGAGACATTTAAAGAGTAAAGTGCCGTTTGGTTTACGTTAATGAGTGTAATGCTTTCGAAATACAAGTGACACTTAGTTGAAAAAACGTGGTTTCAAGAAAGCTAAATAAAGTAAACAGCTACGGTTATCCGGCCCGCTTGAGCGGCCGAGTTCACCGCTTGATTGCTCTTGCTCTTTTCTCTTCAATACCTATTTCAAGGTCGTGTGGGCATTCGGGACTAATTCTGTACTATTTCTAAGAGTATTTTCTAGCAATTTTTGAAAAAAAAATCAGTTTTTTGAAATTTTTTTGGAGGAACCTAAACAGTACAATACAGCGAAATAAAAACATTGGTAATGGGGCTAAATCACGAAAATGAAGAGATAATTCTCCACACAGCAGAACAACTAGTTGAGCAACCAACATTGGAAGAAACGATAAACGTCATAACGAAGCTAACATCTAAAAAATAACAAAGCACCTGGCACAGATGGAATAACTGCAGAACTGATAAAGAATGTGGACATGCGCTATGGAGGCGTATCCATAAACTAATCGACCGTATATGGACACTAGAAGTCATCCCAGAAGATTGGAAAGTGGGAAATCATACTTCCTATGTACAAAGGGGGAGACAAACGACTCTGCAAAAATTATAGGGGCATAACAGTTTGAAATGTCATCTACAAGATATTATCAGGAATTATATATAGCCGCCTGGAATCGTTTTCGGAGGAGATTATTGGTGAATACCAATGTGGCTTCAGACCAAAGAGGTCAACTATTGACCAAATACATATGTTAAGAGGTATACATGAAAACTGTGTTGAATATAACATACCTATTTACAACTTGTATATAGATTTCAAACAGGCGTTTGATGGAGTAGATCGACAAAAGATGTTAAAGCAACTATCTATGTTAGGGATACCCAATAAGTTGGTTAAACTTATACGAATGACTCTGGAGGGTTCCAAAGCTATGGTGAGAATAGATGGAGATATGACGCAGGCCTTTGATATTGAAAATGGGAGTTAGACAAGGGGATGCCTTATCAACAACACTTTTTAATCTAACTTTAGAAGCTGTTGTTAGAAAAACTGGATATAAACGGCTGTATTAATACAAGATCTATGCAAATATGCGCATATGCGGATGATGTTGCCATAAAAGCCGCAACAAAAGTGTATTCAGCGAAAAAGTTATAGAACTGAAACGAGAAGCTGCTACGTTTGGTCTATATATAAATGAAAGCAAAACAAAATATATGGAGTGCACAAAATCGAATGAACATGAGAATCTGAAGGTAGACAACCATACCTACAAATATGCCTCCACTTTTCCCTACCTAGGCTCAATAATAAATGACAACAACAACATCAGTCAAGAAATACACGCACGGATTCTTAGCGGTAATAAGTGCTTTTATGCATACAAAGACTTAATGAAAAGTAAGTTACTGAATCGTGAGTCTAAGCTGAGAATCTACAAAACAGTAATTAGACCAGTGGTCACATATGGATGTGAAACGTGGACCCTCTCAACCACTGATGAAAATCAAACTGAGAATATTTGAGCGCAAAATACTAAGGAAGATATTTGGACCAACCCAATGCAGCGATGGTTCGTGGAGAATTAAAATGAATCACGAGCTGGATGAACTAATGCAGAGCGCAGATATTGTCAGATTTGTAAAGTCACAAAGACTAAACATGGCTTGGTCACCTAGAAAGAATGCCAGATAATCGAGCTGTAAAAGTAGTCCAGAGATGGAAGCCCCAAGGAAACAGAACAAGAGGAAGGCCCCGTAAAAGATGGATAGACGACGTAGAGAGAGATCTTAAAACCATGAACATCAGGCAGTGGCGAAGGAAAGTATCCGATAGGGCAGAATGAAAGGAACATTGTTAAGCAGGCCAAGACTCACAAAGGGTTGTAGCGCCATTAGAAGAAGAAGAAGAATGGGGCTAAATCTAGAATATACAAAACTGCTATAAAGCCTATAATTTAAATACACCGCAAACATGAAAACCAAAAGATTGCTTTAACAGCAATGAAGATACTTTGTGGCATAGCTGAAAAGACCCTTCTAGACAGATAAACAAGTGAAAACATGCAAAATAAATACTAGGAGTAGACGATATTAACTTTTAGGTGTTTAACTGAAACAAAAAGAGTGGAATGAATATATAAGCAGAATGGAAGTATTGCTCGGGATAAATAGCCAACGGGACAGAGAAGGTATAGGCTGACCCAAAAAAAAAGGTGAAGCGACAATCTGAACATCAATGTGGATGGATTAAGTTTAACAGGCGATTAACCTAGAATAAAGAAGGAAAAAGATGTTTCAAACTCTTTATTTGAATGAATTGGAAATCAGTTGCCAATTATATCCATTAACGACTTCTTTCAACTCGATATGGGTTTTTGTCCTTACTTTATGTTTCATAAAATTCACAATTCCGAAAAATCTTCATTGTTTGTTTAAGACTTTATTTACTGTTTATTTGGGTAATAAAATCAATGTTTTTTACTACCTGGGTCTAAATATTACCTAAAGGACATAACAAGTATGGCTCTTAAAAAGATCTATATTTCCGTTGCATCATAATCGAGTGATATCTAACTTTACTCTATTAACTGAAGTGTCTTTCTTATTTCTGTGAGATGCTTAATTCGAACCAGATTTTTTCAATAAATGCGTCCGAGCTGAGAAAATGTATTTAGTATGTTGCCTAAGACATTGCATTCTAAGCAGAAACCGTTTTAAGTTTGCATTTTTAAACGGGATAGGCTAGCAAGAAATATTATTAATTCTGAGTAAAGTCATCATCATCATCATCATTCAATCTTCGCCTATCCACACTGCTGGACATAGAACTCCCTCATAATTTTCCATCTATTTCGATCTTGTGCCTCTTGCATCCAATTCCTATGACAACGTTTTAGATCGTCAGTCCAACGTGTTGGTGGACGACCTCTACTTCGGTAGGCATCATCTCTTGGTCCTCCATTCCAGTATCCGCTTTGTCCATCTATTGTCTGTCATTCGAGCCACGTGACCTGCTTAGTTCCATTTTAGTGTTGCTACTCTCTCTACTGCATCAGCCACTCCTGTTCTTTGTCGTAGCTGGCGATTTGGGATCTTGTCTCGTAGTGAAACGCCCAACATAGCACGCTCCATCGCCCTTTGACACACACGGATCTTTTGAACTGTTCTCCTTGTCATGGTCAACGTTTCGGCACCGTAAGTTAACACTGGCAAAACAACACTGATTAAACGTTTTTCTTTTAAGGCATATTGGTATATCAGACGATTTGAAAATATGGTTCAGCTTGCCGAAGGCTGCCCAAGTTAGTCTTATACGACGGAGAAGCTCAACGGTTTGGTTATCTTTTCCTATGCGAATCTCATGACCTAGGTATTTATAGGCCATTACCTGGTCTATGGATCTTGTTCCTACGCATATATATTCGCTGACTACAAGATTTGTCATCATCTTGGGTTTTAGATATATTTATTTTTAATCCCCCTTCTAGCGAGGAAAGGTAGAGCTGATTTAAAAGTTCTTTGGCCTCATGTATCCTATCAGCTATTAGTACAATATCATCTGCAAACCTTAGATGGCTAAGCTTTTCTCCGTTTCTCTCCGGGAATTTCTGGGTTTGACGATCACCCACTCTAACACTGGCTGTTGCGTTTTGGTATATATGTTTAATTATATTTATATACCGATAGTCAATTCGGCATTCTGTCAAGGCTTCCAACATTTTTTGTTGATTTACGGTGTCTAATGCCTTTTCATAGTCGACAAATATTTAAAGCTAGTGGTTTATTATATTCAGTGCATTTTTCTATAAGATTTTTTATTACCAGTAGGTGATTCGTTTGTTCCATAGCCTTTTCTAAAACCCGCCTGTTCTATGGGCTGATAAAATAAGAGATATGAGTAAAGTATACTCACTTATATCTACCTAAAATGTACAAAATTTTAAACTTTTTACTATTTTCTTATATAAAATGTGTCTAATTCTGATTCAATAATTGTTAGAAATTATTGTAATTTAAAATAATAGTTAGTCGTATTAAAACATCTGATATCAGTTTATTTAATCACCTATATATTTGGAGCATTGGGGATTAAATTATATTTTTACCATGAAAAGCTATGTCGAATTTATACTATTAATTGTCTGCATAATAGATAATTAAAATTCTCTTTTTTTCCTATCTCAGTTTATCAAAAGTAGAAAGCCAAAAAATATTTTCAAAATTAATCCCTTGGATGATAATGGTAATCCACTGAGTGTTATTTAGTGTTCTAATATGACTCGACTACCGTATGCAGAACTAACATTAAACGGTAAGTCCCGTATACAAGTCCCGCATATATTTTCAAATATTTTTAAAGTTTTATAGATGTGCCAATTTAGATTATATCTATAAACGAGAAACAGTTTAATGTAATCGATAGGTCAATAAGTCAATAAATTTACTATGGGTAAATATTAAAATAATATTTTATTTTATATTTTTATTGTACTGTTTTGTATTTTATATTCTCATAATTACAAAGATTTAAGTAACGGTAAACTTGAGATGAAATGTTTAAATACGCCAATTAATATAATACAATGCTCACCAATTTTTAAGAATTGCCCAATCACAATCCGCCAAAGCTTAGTAGTACATGCGCAGAAAGCACCCCGCGGCTAAAACCGAACCTTAAGCGCCTTGTAGACAAAACCCGCTAAACACGTGCATTCTGCGCATAGTATTGCAGTGTGGTTAGTAATTTGTCCTGTCTTCTGTGTTCCCTGTGTCGCTGCTGCTGAAACCTCGAAATGTAGCGAGTTTTGGAACTCCTTTACAACCGCGGTAAGTGGCAGCATCTCCCCATGTTCGTACTGTCTGTCTGTTCGTCAATTCGTGTGCTGCCTGTATTAACAAATTATATATAGCCTGAAGCGCAATGCTGCGAACAAAAGTATCGTTTCCATGAGAAGACTAAGTCGTTCAAGAGAGACAACTTTCGCGAAATTAAATTTAAACTAGGTTAGAATAAACAACTTTTTCTTTTGGTAAATAAAATATAACATAAAATTAATAATCCGTAGGTCATTTGACTAAAATAATATTACAAAATTTACATTTAGCATCAAACAATAAACTAAGTCACACATAAAAATCTATGTTTGTTAACAGATATATTGGAAATAATATAAACAATTCCTGTAAATTTATTTTATTATTTTTTTTTTTTGAATAACATGAGTCTAAAATATATTTTCAAAATTATTTTTATAAATAAACTATTCTTTGTTTGCAAACATTCACAAATATTTTCAGTAATTTTTCGACAGCAAAATTTTGATGAAATTGATCCTTAAAGCGGTTTAAAAATTTAATGGGTATAATAATAGATGTTTGTTGATTTATTTAAAATTCACGAGTATAAAATTTGAGTATATTTTAAATTAGTAGTTATGAAGTTTAACACTCCAAATTAATTTTAGAAGTATTACGATATATCTAAATATGATATCAAGTAAATCAAAAAACAGTAAATCAAAAAAGTAATTTTAAAACTATAAAAAAATGTTAGGGTTATTCCAAAATTACTTTGTACTGTACTTTTAAAAAGTATGTGGAGATTTTCTTTGTTATTTAGGGATTCTAACATAAAAGTACTGATTTTATGTTAGCACTTATATTCTATTATTTTTTTAAATTGTACAGTTTGGTAAGGTAGGCTATTTATCCTTTTTGTACCTTGAACTAGTAAGATCGTTTACGCATAAGCTTAAACTAGTTAAACCCCAGAATGTCATTATTTCTATCGAAGTTGATCAGCTTTCTCAGAAGCATGTTATCTCAAATAATGTAAGAATAACCTCTTTTAGGAAGTTAAATTGTTTGCAAAATAATGCTTTGCATCGGATAGTGTACGATCTAGCGTTGTTTTTATTATTTTCGCAGAAACAATAGTTTTCACTATATAAATATCAAGGCACCTCGTAATTTTAGGTGATAATTTCAGACAAACATTTTCATTTATCATTCGACTTCTTAACTATTAAGATGGTTACTGACTTTACTTTTGCGTATCCAAGCGTGGTCATTTCAGGTGTTTGCCCAGAATTGTTTATTTTCTTGGTGTGGGGCTTCCACAGATAGTCCATCGTGTTGCCGTTGGCCGCACATGCATAAGCTGACATTTTGATCGATCCAGATGGTAATTTCCAGGTATTCAGTATCATTTTTATATGTATTTTGGTTAGTTTACAAAAGAATTTCACGCGCTATCTCAGAGTGTTCTTTTTTAATTTTTTCGATTTATCAACTTCTGCTAGCTTCTTAACAGATAGTTTACGGTTCCAAACCAGCATTAACTTAGCAATATAAGACTTACTGCTTGAATTTCTAAATAAATTTAGACATTTCTTAAGGATGTCTGTGCTGAAAAATTGATGTCTATAAAATATTCTTTAATAGTAAAGATGATGTAAAAACAACAGCAAAGAATTACCACGACAACGATGCTGGTAACCAAAGCACTTCTTGTTGAACAGTTTTTAAAATGAGAGCTGCTGGAATTAGTGATATTAACACAAAGGAATTTGTCTGAAATGGGCTCAAAAAAGGAGATCGACAAGTTTTAATCCAATATCTTTTAATAACCAAGTACTAAGTGAATATTAAAGACTTTTTCAAAGTTTCATTACCTTAGCTGCTAAATAAGTTTAACTATGTAATTGAGATATGAGTTTTATTGGAAAATACCATTCAAAGAATGAAAAACCCTCTACGCTATATTCTCTACCTTACTCTTAAATGTTTGGTATGGGCCTATAAAAACTTACCTTGATTCGGTATTATTCTATAGAGTCAAAAATCTTCTAGGAAGATAACCCAAAGTATGTCATGTGTCAGTTTCAGTACGGGAGCCCATTCGCAATCTCACCCCTTCGTAGTAAACGACGTGTCCAGGCATACACACATGACGACCTGCGTCACATATAAAACCACCACTTCTTCAGAACGGTGCATCCGGGACGTGTTCTTTGCAAACGAAACTTCGGGCACACATAGTCCGGCTTGTGTATGACATAAATAAAAGACCCATGTCCTGTCAGGAATTGGGTATAAAAATAGTTCTTTGTTTTAAATGAACACTGATATCACGCTCTTTCACATCAGGAATTACCGTCTTTGTCCATTGTGCCTTGTTTTTTCTGCCTCGCATTCTTGTTGCTACATGTCGAATATTTCATTCTTTAGCCCTTATCTGTGCTTGTTTTCTCTATTTAGCTAGGAAGTAAATCGAGAGCGTACCCGCTATCACCTGTAGAGTAGTCGTAGACGTAGTGCAGTACGCACGGACGATTTTTATGACGGGCTTTCTCTGAGCTCTGGAGAAAAATTCTAGGCCAAATTGTATAAGAACACTGAAGCACTGAACAAAAAAAATTTCTAATAATCTTTTAACCAGAACGTAGAGTAACCTAAGATCTACTATTGTTTACTGTCTACTGCTTAAAACTGTGTAAAATGATGAGAACTGATAAAAACCTTTGACGAGTGTTAGAATACGTAAAAGAAATTACCTAAAAATATCACTGGATACACTAAGTATCAAATGAAATCAAAAGATTGCGGAGAAAAGAGAAGGAAATTCACTGTAAAAACTGCAAAAATCAGAGATTAATTTGTGGTAAAAATATCCAATTTTTAATATTCCAACGGGCACTTTAGATAGAAGATCAATACTTTTTAACTTCCTTGTTTATTCTAGACATATATAAACACGATTCTTGTATTATATCATCATTAGCCGTCTTCAGTCCACTGCTGAACATAGTCCCCCCGTAAATAATTCCATTACATCCGAACTTGAGCACCCTGAATTATGTATTCTATTATTCTATTATCTGTCCATGAGCCTATTACTTTTTTAAGTTTCCAATTTTGGATTAAGTTTTGCGCATCCACCATTGTATCTTATTGATTACTTTTCTGGTAAAAGTCAATATTTCTGCTCCGTATGTTGGAACTAGAAGTATACATTGATCATTTATTCCAGTTCAAACGTGCAAATATTACGGCCTAAATATTAAAAAAAATAAAACCAAATGCATGACGTAAAAATATGGACACAAATATCAATACCAACTACATTGGTCTACTCATGTAAACTAGAGGTTGTTAAAATGTGGATTGAAGTTTTATATGGACAGATCACGTCACAAATCAAAGACTCAGCGAGAACGTGTACATTTGAATATTCAACGGAACGTTTGATACCATGGTAATATTCTAAGAGGTGCCAAATATAAACTATTTAGATTGATACCCATGGAAAAACAGAAAGAGTCATGTCTATATAAAAACACGAAGAAGAAGAAGAAAAAGGAAAAACAGAAGAAAAAGTGGACCTGGTAAAAAGTAACACACGTGATATTAAAGTTTAGTTACAAAACACTTCCACATAATAAAGAAAACGACTGAGGAACGTCTATATGTTTTAAGCGTGAGACACCAGAAGAAGAAATGTTTAAAATGGTTTTAGTTACCTGTATTTTTCAACTTCTTTCTAACTGACCTGTTTGCTGGTTGCTAGTGCAACTGATCCCTAAATATTTCAGGTCATCGGCTTATATGATCTTTGATTCTATTATTTTTATATATTCACTTGAAGAGTTGTTGGTTTTTAAAGATGAGTTACTAAGAACAAATCTTTGCTCAAAGATTTTGGTAGGTTACCAGATAAAGGGCTTATAAATGTATATAAACTGTTATATTATACGTGGATCATATTCATTATTTTTTGCCAGTTACTTACTATTTTAGTATTAGTTCTTGAGTTAAAACTTCCAGGTGTGAATTTAACTTTTTGACTACTACTCACATTAAAAATATGGGTACACATATGCGAACCGAATTGTTCGCGAACTGCTCGCGAGCTATTTGCGAACAGTTCGTTGAAAATATGTTTACAAGCGAACTCATCGCAAACTCGTCACAATCCATGGAAAGCAACGAACCAACTGCGAACCAACTTGTGCGAAGTTACATATTTGTTTGTGTAGAGGTGCAAGCGTATTATTTATTGATGGCAGAGTATCCCTGTCTTCAAGAAATCGCATAGCAACATAAGCAAACGATTTACTTTCATATGCTTTGTCTCTACCTAAAAATATATAATTTATTTTATTCATTTTTAATTAACACATTTTTTACTTAATTAGATGGCTTTGGTCCAATGAAGACAATTTTGTGAAATATAATTTATGCTTTGAGAGTTTCTGTTTTATTCAACTCAACCTGTCCTGATCCACCGGTCCCTGTTGAAAACTTTTTCCTTTTCGCGCCTAAAGGATGCCAATGGGGTTATTATTTTTCGTTTACAGTCTTCTGGTGGCATGGCCATAGTCTCACCTATTTCGGGCCTTGCGTCAACTTTTAAGTTTTTTCGAAAATGTTAACAATTTTTCGGATCCTAGAGTATCCTCTTGTTCTGATATAAGTCAATAAGAGGAAGATAGTGGTGAAAAATGGTGTGATGGTGGATGTAACGGATGGGGTCTCCGTCCTGGGTCCGACGCTGTGGAACCTGACATATGACTGGGTCTTAAACTGCGAATATGGGGAGGGTGTTACCCCCTTCGCATTCGGGGACGACTTTGCTATGCTGGTGGCTGCACGGGACAGGGAGGAACTCTTGCTTCGGATTACGTGTGAGTGTGTCCTCGTTGAGGATTGGATGAACGAGCACGATCTTTTTCTTGCTGAGAATAAGACGGAGGCTGTAGTACTCAGAGGTTACAAAAAGAGAGATAGGGTTGAATTTAAGTACGAGAGAGCGAGAGTGACGCCCAAAAAAGTACGTAAAGTATCTGAGAGTAACTCTCCATCAGGGTGGGTTGGGTTAACATTTGAGGGGGTGAGCCGCAGAGCTATTCAGAGAATGGCTGCGCTGGGGAAGATAATGCCTAATATCGGTGGACCCAAATCCAAAAGGAGAAGGGCGTTTCACGGTGTTGTGCAGTCTGTCGTCTTCTACGGGGTCCCAGTCTGAAGTGAGGCGGTAGAAATACCAACTTACAAGAGGTTCATGGTACGCGTGGACAGAACTCGTCTGCTGCGGGTAGTATGTGCCTACAGGACTGTGCCAGCTGCCGCTCTGTGGGTGATCACCGGCTGTGTTCCTTTACATGTGCTGGCAGGTGAAAGGGCCAGAATTCATAGTCTTAGGGGTGGAACATTGAAGAGCGAGAGATGAATGAGACAAGACTGGACGAAGTCACTATTCCCGAACTTTCGAAGTTGGGTGGACTATGGGCATAGGCGGCTTGAGTTCATGCTAAAAAATATAAACTAAATTAAAACTAGGAACAAGTCACACAATCTCGATGCGACTACACGAACAGATAATATCGCTGCGAATACTATCCACTGCGAATATCCTTTGAGTTCGTTCCAAAAACCGACAGGGCGTGCTTGGTGACGAGCGACGAACGAACGGCTCGCAAGCGGTTTGTCCAGCTGTCTAAATTTTACGAATATAGCGTTCGCAAAGGGTTCGCAAATAATTCGGCTCGCATATGTGTACCCACCTAAAGATGTTAATATCCATATGCCAGCAAATATTAGACCCATAAAATGAATCATGTGAAATACGCTGGAGCCGCGTTGCCGGCAAATAAATAAAGTTTGGCAAAACGTGCTAGTCAATAGGTTAACAGTGACAGCTTGCAACAGTTCCTTACTCTTTTGATGTTAATTGACCGACAGGACGTTCATTTGTTTAGTTGGGTTGATGCATACTTTTTAAAATTTTCTTAAAACCAGTACAATGCAATTTGATTCTTACAGAATTGTTTAAATAATAAATTTTTTTGAGTCACTTTGTATAATGAAATTTAAAAATTTATGAGTTGTCTGAAACCGCTGTTGCGGTATATTTATTTAGTATATATTAATATAGGTTTTTTAATTTCATGTTAGGCAATAACTTTGTTTATTTTTCATTTTGTTCTTTATTAATAGCTATTAAGAATAAAATATGGAATAGCTATTTCTAACATAATATTACGATTTAGATAAAGTTAGTTTAATGTAATTGCTAGTTTAGTTTATACTAAATGGTATACTTATTTAATATCGGGAATAAGTCGTCAGAGATGAAAATGCCACTGAACCTCTAAAAATTATACGAACAAGCTGAATTTTGCTGAGAATGACATTGTTGGTTCCGCAAAAAGGATACAAAAAAGTTTGCCACTTCTACAATGGGACTTCCCCTTAAAACTCTCCCTTTTAGTGGGGGGATCAAACGACAAACATCGAGTTACCAAGAATCTGTACGGCATAGAAAAATATGTTTTAAGAAAGAAATATAGTGATAAGAAATAAGGTGATTTTAAATACAAATGTTTATTAGCACTTTTTGTGTAGAATAAGAAACGACCGGTGATTTTGAATGTCAGTTACGCCCACGAATTCAATTTTTAAAATAAAAGTTTTATCAACTCGACGGTAAAAACTCTGATATTTTTTTATCAGAGTGTCCTTGAACAAAAATAAACATTGGTTTTCGGGTAAAGAATGTAGCTTTCGTAAGTAATTTTTGCATTTTTTAAATAAATAAATAAATAAACGTAGCACGATATTTGCAACTTTTTAAGATTTACGGTGAGATAAATAAAATTGATCAATTTCATTTATCGGTCACTGTTGAATTTCCTTTGTTAGATCCTAATCTTCAAAACATATAATATAAAATTTCGAATTTGATTTGTGGCAACAAATATGAGGTATTTGAAATATGCCTAAAAAACGCTGAATTTAAACTTTTAAAATACAAACAATTTCACCGTACGGGAAATACTTTCACGAAGACAGTATTGGGTGTAATTTGTGGCTGAAGTTAAGAAGTTTTAAAAAACGTACTTGTACAATTAAAAAGAATTAAACATTTTAGATCATTTGTAATGTGAAAATTTAAACTCGGCGTTTTTTAGGGGTATTTCAAATGGCTCAAACTAAAAATCGAAATTTCATGCTATATATTTTGAAGATTGAGCTCTAACAATCGGAATTCCTTAGTGACCGATTAACGGAAATTATAAATTTTATTGATCTTATGAGAGCCATAAAAAATGGTAAAAATTCCACAAGCATAAAAGCTTCACTCTTCAGCTTTAAAACACATTTTTATTTTAGTCAATATGACACTTTTATCAAAATATATCGAATTTTTACCGTCAAGTTGATACAACTTTTATTTAAATTTCGCGCGCTTAGCTGTCATTTAAAATAGCCGGCAGATTCAAGCGTTGTTTCTGAGGGAACGGTTCAGTCTACATAAAAAGTGTCAATTAACATTTTTGTTTAGAATTACCTTAGCTATATTTCTTGATTGAAATGTTTTTTCTACGGCGTATATATTCTTGAAAAATCGATACTTTCCGATTTCTCCCCTACGAGGGCTATTTTTAGGAGAAAGCCCAGATGTAGGAGTAAAAAAAAAAACTTTTTTGGGGTCCCAAAATTGACAATATTAGCAAAATTTAGCTTGTTTGTATGATTTTTGAGGGTCAGTGGCATTTTAGTCTCTGACGACGCGACTGGAGGAAAACGCCTTATGCAGAAATTGTCTAAACTACAATAGATTACCAGATATAATTCATCAACTATTAACTCTGCAGTGAAATAGTGTAGGAAACATTTTTCAATTAAATTTAGGATGTATAGGTTAGTTTAGATTATGGTATACAAACCTATGGAAAAAAGATCATTTTCATGAATCCAAACTTTTTTCGACAATGCCCATTAAAACCTAACTAATTGTTACCAATAATAATGTGTAAAAAGATTGATGCAATTTTCATTATTTTTAAATCATTTTCTTAGATTATTTTTTTTTTAATAAATAATTACATAAAACTGAAAATGGACCCAAATTAAAATATAATTGATATATTTTCATGTCGTCGCTATTTGTTGCATTAATGGTTATGGACCACCCTGAGGGGCATTTAGTATATACTTATTTATATAACATATTTTATTTATATATAAATAAAACACAATATAAATACCGCAATTAAGTAATTGCCTACAGTCTCCAAAATCGTATTTGTTGGCTCCTACACTATCGTTTAATATAAACTGGCATCCAAAGCCGTCTAAAACAAGCAATGGAGTTTGACCCAAGGCTTAGAACATCTCCATTTTAGGCAGGTTATTAGAATAACGTTTTAATTTCCGCAGTTACATCGGCCCCTATTTTCGGTAGTTTGCCTTTTGCAACAGTTGGGGTTATCTCTCTTGAACGACTGAACTCTCTCTTCCTTAAATGTTTGTCCATACATTATGTACTGTTTGTCAATGTTGTTTGTTTTATTTCATGCTTTTTATTTATGTGGAGAACTCTTACAAATGGTTGTATTTTTTTTTTCATTTATATCAAATTTTTTTGATATTAATAAAAATGTGATGCTATTATTTTATAGTGTCATATCAAACCAAAATAAATTTTTGAATTTAGGGAAAAACATTAAATAACAATTATGTTTTGAAATCACTATTATTTTTTAGAGTTTTTCCATCTGAATTCGTTTCTTAAATGTATTTTATCCTTTGAATACGATGTAAAAATCAGCTTTATACAATGCACCATCGAATATTTTGATAGATATTATTCAATAGGTAAACAATAATAAATCATTTCAAAAAATAAAATGCAATTAATTTAGCGCTAGTTGCAATGTTCGAAACATTATAATTCAAAACAGTCAAATTACCTGGCTGCTATTTTCGTTTTGGATCTGTTAAAATTAAAATTATTTTTAGAATCCTGCAAATGTTGCAGAAAAATCTGAAGCTAATTTTTAAACAATAAAATCTGAAAAATATTAAAAACCCATAGTATTCGGACGTCTTTGAAACATAGAGCTACAGAAAACGTATGCGCGAATCCTTATAACAAAGCTGGTAATGTGGGCAAAATCCAATATGGAAAGTTAAATTATCAGTCTCTTTTTATTCACTGGTACAATCATTACACTTGACCAATTCTCTAGACAATTTTTGTCGTATTAGATTACTAGAATTAGAAAAGATTAATATGGGTCTATAATAATCTTTTCTTTGATTTTGCTTCTATAGATTTCAGCATTTCTGTACTAACTTTATCGCTCTCAGAAGCTTTCTTAGTCTTTGTCTTTCCTATTGCTTCATTCAGAGTTCTTCTTTGTGTATAGCTTCTATTCACTCATTGTTTTCCTCTAAACCGCCAATTACGTTGTTTTTATTTTCCAAAAAATTATATTGTTATCATTTATATTTTAAATAATTATTATCAGAACATTTTATTAAGAATTCAAAAAGAAAAAGAGTTGTTAACCACAGTGAAAGCAGCCAAAATTGAATAATCACGGTCACACCATAAGGAACAGCGAAAGATATGGGTTGCTACAATTAATTCTACAAGGAAAACGAGGACCAGGAAGACGAAGAATTTCCTGGCTGAAAAATATGCGTACGTGGTTCAACACAACAACCACAAATCTTTTCAGAGCCAGAGTTTGCAAAATATAGATTGCCATGATGGTACATTCGAAACAAATAGGCACTACAAGAAGAAGAATATTTATATTTTAGGGTAATCCACATAGTTCTTAAAATGATTGCAACAACTCTACACCAAACATTGATTTGCTTTATCAGTATGATATCTTATCGACAAATGTATGAACATTACTTTGTTTGTTTCGAATATCACATGTAAACTGATATCTTAAAGTTAAGATTTCTTGGTTATAGATTTTGAACTATTGTAAAATGGGATTATAATTTTATCTGTCTAGTACGTTTAAAATAGAGCTCTTACTTATTCCTGTTACTGCAGATGACCGCCTTGAACTAATTTGTGGATTATTTTCAACACGAATAAATATTTCGTCTTCCTCATCTGCCGAAATAATTTCGGGTAACCTAAATAATATCATTTAGTATAGAATGGTTCACTTTCACCTGAATTCCTATCGAATTTGCTATAATCAATTATTGGGTTGCATTTTGTTAGGAAACCTTCCTATGTATTCTTGTGCAGCACGCCCATTACAGTTTTGTCAAATTTTGATCAAATTCTTATCTTCCATTTCTAAAATCGACCCCTATTATGTGAATATTTGTGAAAATAAATAGAATGCAAATTATGTGAAAAAAGCAAGTAGCGTTTGAGTTGATAATAGGTATACATTTTTTTTCCCCAAAATAATTTTACTGCGATAAATAATTTTCTAAATTTACACTTTTCCACCCTGTATCGTTTTTAATAAAAATATTTTATCAAAACAAATTACGTCAGATCGTGATATTTCGTGGCAAGAACCATACATTTCAGTGTGGTACTCTACTTACAGACTACCCTGTATATTTAATTAATGCTGTATTTGATGTTTTACCTTACAAATCTGTAGCCTGCTTCAGAATTGTTTTTTAAAATTAAGCCAAATTTATTATTTTAATACAGTGGAAATAAATCGAACAAATTCTTCTTATTTTCTTTAGTTGTCCTCTTCTAGCGAAGCTTAGCTACCGTTTCTGAAAACTGTTGCCTGTTTTGAGACCCATTTTATTACTGGAAGTTTTAGCTAATTCATTCTTTGTTGTCTCTTAGATATGTCGTCTGTCGTCCGCCAAAGCCTCGTCTATTCTCTATCTTTTTTTCTATTCCTTTTTAAAATTTAATCTTCGCTCACCATTGATGTATTGGTCATTTGTATATGCTATTAAAACTTTTTATAATATATTTATTCAAAAGTGTATTGGTAAAATTTTGGTAATCTGTTCAATGAGGATAATTCATTTGATTACGTGAATTCAACTTTAACTCAAAAGTTTCCAAAAAATAAATAATATAAGTAATTTTTATGAAAACCACACATTCCATACCAATCCAGTCATGATTGCAAAACTTTCTTGTTTATAAGTATATTGCAAATCATAAAAATAATGGGAAAGAAAATTAGAGATGTACGGTGTTCATGTAATCAACAGTATTCAACAATATACATTGTAAAAAAAGTTATCGAGAATTGTTTCACGGGAGGATTATATTCATAAACTAAACCGATAAATCCAGTGACTAGATGATTCTTGGCCCAGGCTCCATTACCCGTACATCTGCAAATTTTATTTATTATAAAGGTTTCGTGTCGGAAGATCATGCACCGACCCTATATTTAAAATATAAGGCAAGTGCAAGATAAATCATTAGAATACAATAAACCGGCATATCTATGTTTTATGGAACTTAAGAAGGCGTTTGACCGTATCAAATTAAAGGACGTTATCCACTTATTGTACGCAAGAGAGGTACCTCTAGGAATAATCAAAACGATCGAAAATATCTACCAAAACAACAGAACAAAAGTAAAAGTAGAAAAAGAACTAACCGAGTCTATTGAAGCTGGGAATGGGATAAGACAGGGAGACTCCCTGAGTCATGTATTGTTCAACCTGATTATGGATAAAATAATAAAAAAAAGAACTAAAAAATAATACCAAATGGGAAAAAAACAATTTAACTGACACAGAGAGGACAAAAAGGATGTTAGAAACAGCAGAGATGAAAACACTTAGAAAAATTCATGGTAAGACACTATGGGACAGAGCTAAAAGTACAGAAATACGATGTAGATGCAAGGTGGATAACACCAAGACCTGGGTAAGAAATGGAAGAGTAGAATGAAACGATCATATAAGCCGAATGTCAACAAATAGAGTAGTAAAGACGGCAAGAGACGGTTCCCCAATAGGAAGACGATCAGTAGGAAGACCACGAAAACGAAGGAACGATAACTTACTGGAGACATATTGAAGAGGGAGGCTCTTACTGGAGGCTCTTACAAGAGATGTAATTAATGTTTTCTATTTAAAATGAGTTTGATTTGTAGGTCCATATGTTGTCTTCTTCCTATTGACCTTTTCCCCTATTTTTCCTTCAATGATCAAGCAAAGTATCTGTATCTGTCTCCTCACATGCCCAACCTACTCTAGTATGCGTTCTTTAATCGTTGGCATTATTTCCTTCTTCTACTGGATTCTGTTAAGAACTTTGATGTAAGTTGTTCTGTTGGTCCAGGGAATACGTAGTATTATCCTATAAAGATATATTTCAAAAGCTTCTATACGTTTTTTTAGTAAGAGTTTTGCATTCCGATAAACGTCTTTCTACCCTGTTCAAGTCGTGATAGGACATCTTTCGTTAAATCGTGTTTACTATTTATTATTGCACAAAGGTATCGAATGATTGATACTTCTGTATCATTAGTGTATCTTCTAGCATATACACTACAACACGCCGTCCACTATAGATCGAATAATAGAATTTTTTTCCTGA
This sequence comes from Diabrotica undecimpunctata, assembly GCF_040954645.1. NCBI lineage: Eukaryota > Metazoa > Arthropoda > Insecta > Coleoptera > Chrysomelidae > Diabrotica > Diabrotica undecimpunctata. The sequence continues at coordinate 17,529 of NW_027314006.1, forward strand.
AAGATAACGATACTTTCCATTTTAGCAAACACATAAATGTGTCTATTTAAAGTCATCCAAGATAGATGGTGCCTACGTAATTAAGACCACTCCGTAGTGGAATATATGGTTAAGAGGTCTGTCTTTCTATCTTCTGGTTTATCTTAGGTCTACTAATTTTTGCTGAGCCATTACTAGCTGGCCAAACTAATCTTTGAGACCGAAACAACAGCTCATATGTACCTTCTAGTGTAAATTTTTACAAAAATAATAGTTAAAAATATATTAGAATACTCAGAAAACGTAGAAAATAGAATATTCTTTACATGAAATTAAAATTCTCTACTAAGTTAAAAATCCAATGTAAAAGCTCACCTTAAAAAATATTTTATTTGTATAGCAAGTATAAACTAATATATTTTATTAATTTGCTAAAAAATTGTTTAGATATTATTTGGAATACATTTTAAAAATTATTTTTTATATTAAAACTGTTTGAAACAGAAAAATAATGTTCCGCATTGTATTTTTTTATACTACATTTTATTTGATTATTTTTAAAACCAATAAAACATTTGTAAGAGTTTCCAGATATTTTTTTATTTGCTGTGAATGTCCATGTGCTCTTTCTATTAATATTTAAATCATATTTCTACATTCATATCCACGTTATTGACAACCTTAATCTAATAAAAATAACACTAAAAACTGACCGATTGTGCATCAAGCAAATATTATATAAAAGACTAATTCAATTTTTTAATAATTTTGTATACAATTTTATTCATATAGGTGAAGCGGTGAACGATAAAACTCTGAGATAGCGCGT